>NC_042999.1:156316001-156331001 GCF_006345805.1 Octopus sinensis
TTTACTACCCACAAGGGGCTAAACACAGAGGGGACAAACAAGGACAGACGAACGGATTAAGTCGATTGCATCGACCCCAGTGCTTAACTGGTACTTATTTAATCGACCCCAAAAAGATAAAAGGCAAAGTTGACTTCGGTGGAATTTGAACTCAGAACGTAAAGACAGGCGAAATACCTATTTCTTTACTACCCACAAGAAATACAACTACGCATTTTGCCCAGCGTGCTAACGTTTCTGCCAGCTCGCCACAATCATCCTGGTGAGCTTTCTCAGACATTTTAAACCTGTGCATGCCATCCATTTTGGTCCTGCATTAGTTGAGGAATTCTTCAGGGAAGCATTTAGTATATCTGATGATTTGATCTACATATGTTGTGTTTAGACTACTTGCTCAAGTATGGCCATGCTTCAGTATCCATAACAGTATGTCACTTGCCAGCTCTTGTTGAGCTTGCAACATTGTCCCACAAAGTGCAAGTGCCTTTTCCTTTTAATAGCGGAAACTGGCAGGAGATCTCCATACAGCTGCTTCTGTGAGAAACAGCTGTTCTGACATAGTAATTAGTAAGCAAAACAATTACTGATTGTAATGGAAGCTAACCAGGCTAGAATTAAACGATAATGATGATAATACTCTCTCTTTACTCTTTTACTCTTTTACTTGTTTCAGTAATTTGACTGCGGCCATGCTGGAGCACCGCCTTTAGTCGAGCAAATCGACCCCGGGACTTATTCTTTGTAAGCCCAGTACTTATTCTATCGGTCTCTTTTGCCGAACCGCTAAGCGACGGGCACGTAAACACACCAGCATCGGTTGTCAAGCAATGCTAGGGGGACAAACACAGACACACAAACATATACACACACACTTATATATATATATATACATATATACGACAGGCTTCTTTCAGTTTCCGTCTACCAAATCCACTCACAAGGCATTGGTCGGCCCAGGGCTATAGCAGAAGACACTTGCCCAAGATGCCACGCAGTGGGACTGAACCCGGAACCATGTGGTTGGTTAGCAAGCTACTTACCACACAGCCACTCCTGCGCCTATATATGTGAAGATCCATTTAACATACAGGGTACTCATCCACATTAATATCTAAAAAGAGGCTTGATGGGATAGTATAAGAACATAAGTGAAGCCTGGTGCAGTCTTCTGGTTTGCCAGCACCTGTCAAACCATCCAGGCTATGCCAGCGTGGATAATGGATGCTAAATGATGACAATGACAACAATATTGAATCAGCTGTTTAAAATAATCTACCTTTTTATTATATTTATTTATTTATTTATTTATTGCAAGCCATAAAAAGTGAGAGCATTTGTAAAACATCATTTGGTAGACACAGGTGTTGAGCTGGCTCATCTAAAAACATTGCTACTCTGAGTTGTTGCCCAGGGTCCCTACAGGCCTAGGAGTTCAATTCATACCTATGTATGATGTAGTTTGCTGTCGATAAATAAATACTATAGTTCACAGTGTATTAATTTGCCCAGGTAACTACAACGTATCAGGATAATTACCCCAAGACAATTCCCCGGACGACAACTACGCCCTAAGTTAATTACCCCTCTCCAATATTTTAAGAAGTTTTAAATCATCAGCTGTTGTCCTCAGGGGTAATTGTCCTTTGGTGGGGAGAAGGTTTATTGTCCATGGGTGGGGCGGGGATGTCCTAGACTCGACTACAATGCTGCTAAAGTGGCTCTGGTGTTGAACTGAAAAAGGAAATGAAAAGGCTGAGAACCGCTGAGCTGTTGCAATAAATACAGTCATTTGCTCAAGCATTTGTTGTACATTGTATCTATAATGGTTAATCAGACCTATTGACATGAGAGGATGGAATATCATCATCATCATCATTTAACGTCCGCTTTCCATGCTGTCATGGGTTGGACGATTTGACTGAGGACTGGTGAACCTGATGGCTGCACCAGACTCCAATCTTGATATGGTAGAGTTTCTACAGTTGGATGCCCTTCCTAATGCCAACCACTCTGAGAGTGTAGTGAGTGCTTCTATGTGCCACCGGCACGAGGGCCAGTCAGGCAGTACTGGCAATGGCCATGCTCAAATGGTGCTTTTTACATGCCACCTGCACAGGAGCCAGTCCAGTGGAACCGGCAACAACCTCTTTTGAATGTTTTTTTCACATGCCACCAGCACAAGTGCCAGTAAGGCGATGCTGGTAACGATCACGCTTGAATGGTGCTTTTTACGTGCCACCGGCATGGAAGCCAGTTAGCCACTCTGGCAACAATCACACTCGTATGGTGCTCTTAGCCCTATTGTCTACAAGCTCAACCATCTCTCTTGTCTAAACAAGGTTTAAATAGGTATGACTAAAACAGTATCTTATTTCAGAACAAATATCTTTCATTAACAGATAAAATATATATGAATATAACAAAACAGTTGCTGCATCTACTATTAAAGTAAGGATTTTCTTTATCAGGAAGCAATAAATTCTTAGTTTTTAACATAATTTTTGATAACAAGTAACCATTAGAAAGTCATAACCAGAGCTGAAGAATTGCTGGTTGAAACCCTATCATTGATACTGTACTATGTCCATGGTTAAGATACTTAACTCTAGTTGACCTAATCAGTGTAGTTGTAAATAGATACCCTAATAAGATGCTCTTTAATCCTTAAACAATAGGATATGTCTTCTGAAATTTCAATGTAGAACATTTCCCAGTGATCAATGCTCCTGACAAGAAGTCAAATGGATTAATTCTATTAACCAGAATTTATTGACTGAATAATATCTCTGAACTGTCTTCTATTGTCATTGTTAGCCAGAAAGAAAGAAAAAAGAAACAAGCAAAAATATGTGTGCAATGTGACATAATTAGATGTGTACCACCTGGTGCTCTGATTTCTTCCCACCATAAATGCCTCATGTTGTGGCTGTATAGTTATATATTACATACCAAGTATCACCTTCTCAAAGCAACATTGAAACATGATATAAAGCTAAATACTACTTTATTTATGATCAATTAAGTTATATTCAGTTATAATTAAGATAGCATTAACATGGAATGAAATGAAAACACAATTAAAAATTTTTAACATACCAAAGCAAGTTTGAGTGTTTTACAACCTTAAGTATAGAAAGAAAGTGAAGACACAAAATCTTTAGCATAAAGTAACATTGAAGAGCTTTTAGTGAGTTGGGTTGTTCTATGAAATGCAGTTTAATGCCTGATAATATAATGTCTTTTGATTAGAAGTCAGGATGAATATCAATAAGAAAATACAGAGGCAAGTTAAGATTTACCACACTGCAACATTTATTTCCATTGCTAAAGTGAATACATCAACTGGCATAACAAATGGAAGTCTGTCAAAAACTTTACATGGTTTCACAATGTTTCTCGAAGTTGAAGCTAAATGTTAGAAGAAACACAAAACACAGCATCAGAGGTTCTGGTTACAAATCTCTTCTTGTAGAAGTTGCAAAGTGGAATACACTGCTCTCATTGTCAAAGATCCAACTTGCTCATAGCCAATTCACCTCCCTCTGGAATTAGGGGGAAAATCGTCCCTTAAATAGCTGATGTAGAAATGCTAAGTTAGTTTATTATGTTAAGGAGTGGACAGTCCATGTAAAGCTAAATAGACTTGACCATCACACGATGAACCAAAAATAGGAAGCTAAAAGTAAGAAGCCACAATGTGGGTAGCTAAAGGTAAAGAGCGATCATGCTTCTGCGGCATGCTATCAAGTTAATTTAGAGGACTATCTTGTTGTTTTGAGGAATGAGGGTTCTGCAGAATACAGCTGCACAATGTTCTCAGTTCAATGTTTTGTCGTGTCATCTCATTTTGGAATTTAGACCTATCTGGAAATTTGCAGATACTGTTGCAGACATTGTAATAGTGATCTTCAGTACATGGAATTAGATGGTTCTACACTTAGTTCTTTTCTCCTTCAGGGTGTTGATCTTGGCTACCTCAAAGCTAGAGATGGCTTAGTGGTTAGAGCATTTCCACTGGGAACTCTTCAGTACTTTTGATTTGCATGTCTTCAGATTATCTTGCGGGTTTTCAAGATCTTTAGAGTGCCCTTGTAACAGAGCTGTGAGCAGCCTTGGTGCCTGGAACCAGAGTATGCATACCACATGGCCATTCCAACTCAGTTGTGCTTTATTAAATTCATATACTCAAAACAGCCTTAGATTAAGACACTGGTGTGTATGCACTTTTATAATACATATACAAATGTAGAATGGCACTAGCTGTAATATTTCTGTAGTCTTAGCGACACTGACATTTGTGTTTAAAAACACAGTGTTTTAAAAGGCACTTAAAACACTGGTAGATTAACATAGTGTTTCAACTTCATTTGGCCTCCTCAGTGATGAATAACTGGAAGTTCTTAGTCAAGGTAAAAAAAGAAAAAAAATGGTTTGTTCTGATAAAGAAATCAGTAAATAAAATATTTACTGCTTTGTGTGAAAGCTAGTCAGGCTAGAATGAAATAATATACACACTCGAAACAGCCTTAGTTTAAAATGCTGTGTATATACACACTTATAACATATATACAAATGTGGAACAGCACAAGCTGTCATATTTTGCCACAGAGAAACTTCCCAAATAGACTTATATGTTTAAAATGCAGGGCTTTTTTTTCAGAACACTGATGGATCACAAGACATGATGTTTCAACTTGATTTGGCTTCTTTAGAGATGAGTATCCTGGATGTTCTGAGCTAAGCTGGAAAAGGCTTGTTTCATTATATAGAAATTGGTAATTGAAACATTTACTGATTTATGTTAAAGCTAGCCATGCTAGAATTAAATAATATACACACTTATAAAAGGTGGCGAGCTGGCAGAAACGTTAGCGCGCAGGGTGAAATCCTTAGCGGTATTTCATCTGTTGTTACATTCTGAGTTTAAATTCCGCCGAGGTCGACTTTGCCTTTCATCCTTTCGGGGTCGATAAATAAAGTACCAGTTTCGCACTGGGGTCGATATAATCGACTTAGTCCCTTTGTCTGTCCTTGTTTGTCTCCTCTATGCTTAGCCCCTTGAAGGTTGTAAAGATATACAAATAATATACACACTTGAAACAACCCTAATATAAAATGCTGGTGTGTGTACACATTGATAATGCGTGACACAGCACTAGCTGTTATATTTTCTCTCAGAGGAACCTCTCAGAGACATATGTCTTAAAAAACACAGGGCTTTGCTCAGAACATTGGAGGATTACAAGACACAGTGTTTCAGTTTGATTTGACCTCCTCAGTGTATTGTCTCTGAAATTATGTTTTATATTTATTCAGTTTATTTATAGTTAAGGTAGGGTTAACATAGTTGATGTAGTGAATATCAAAAGCTTAATTAGAATTAGAAATAGTTATTCAGACACTGGAGTTCAGCAAAGTCTTTGATCTGTCAGATCCTGTCAAACCAACCAAACTATGCCATTATGGAAGGTATATATTAGGAGAAGAAGAGAAGGAGGAAGAGGAGGAGGAGAAGAAGAAGAAAAAAAAGGAGGAGGAGGAGGAGGAGAAGAATAGAAGAATAAGGAGGAGGAAGGAGAAGAAGAAGAAAAAGAAGGAGGAGGAGGAGGAGGAGAAGAATAAGAAGAATAAGGAGGAGGAAGGAGAAGAGAAAAAGAAGAAGGAGGAGGAGGAAGGAGAAGAAGAAAAAGAAGGAGGAGGAGGAGGAGAAGAAAAAGAAGGAGGAAGAGGAGGAAGGAGAAGAAGAAGGAGGAGGAGGAGGAGAGGAAGGAGAAGAAGAAGGAGGAGGAAGGAAGGAGAAGAAGAAGGAGGAGGAGGAAGGAGAAGAGGAAGGAGGAGGAGGAAGGAGAAGAGGAAGGAGAAGAAGGAGGAGGAGGAAGGAGAAGAGGAAGAAAAAGAAGAAGGAGGAGGAGGAGGAAGGAGAAGAAGAAGAGGAAGAAGAAGAAGAAGAAGAAGAAGAAGAAGAAGAAGAAGAAGAAGAGGAAGAAGAAGAAGAAGAGGATATGATGATGATATGCCACAAAGAAAGGACTAATATTCCCCTCCTCCTCCCCATCATCTTCATCATCATGGTCGTTTTAACATTCACTTTTCCAAGCTTGCATGATTCAGACAGAATTTGTTGAGACAGGTTTTCTGTGACCAGATGCCCTTCCTGTCACCAGTCCTCGCTTGTTTCCAAGCAAGGTAATATTTTCCCCAAGGTTGCACATTTTTTTCTTGGAAGATTGGAAATGAACCACACTGCTTGTATGACAGTGACACTCATTTACAACTATAACATGATGTCAAGACAAGGAGACAATCTTGCTTTCCGTGGCTGTTGTCAACTGTCAGTTCACGAAATGGGAGGAGGAGAAGAAAGCTATTGGGTTGTGTGTGTATGTGCTTGTTCCGCTGTGTGTGTGTGCTTGTTCTTGTCTGTGTGTGTGTGCCTGTCCTGTTTTTATGTATTTATGTGTTATAGATAAAATTAAATTATGTCAGCAATGTCACATTTTAAATTTGAAGAAAAAAAACCCGTTTTTCTTCAAATTTAAAATGCGACATTGCTGGCATAATTTCATTATATCTATAGCCCACAACATATAAACACATAAAAACAGGACAGGTACACACACACAAACAAGAACAAGTACCTACGCACACACATACACACACAGACGCACAACCCATTAGCTTTCTTCTCCCATTTCGTCAACTGACAGTTGACAATAGCCACAGAAAGAGCCGAATTAAAGTGTTTTGGTCCATCGAGCCATATCGAAAGAATGCTATATTATGTATATATATATATATATATATATATATATATATATATATATATATATATATATATATATATATATATATATATATATATAAAATATATATATAATATATATATAATTCTTTTACCTGTTTCAGTCATTTGAGTGCGGCCATGCTGGAGCACCGCATGTAGTCGACCCCAGGACTTATTCTTTGTAAGCCTAGTACTCATTCTATCAGTCTGTTTTGCCGGACCGCTAAGTTACGGGGACGTAAACACACCAGCAACAGTTGTCAAGCGATGTTGGGAGGGGGACAAACACAGACACACTAACACACACACATATATACATATATACGACGGGCTTCTTTCAGTTTACCAAATCCACTCACAAGGGTTTGGTTGGCCCGAGGCTATAGCAGAAGACTGTGTATGTGTGTAGAACTGTGGTAAACAGCGTGTTTCCTGATCACATGGTTTTGGGGTTTATCCCTAATGCGTGATACCTTGCGCTACTATGTATGTACCGGGGCTGTAGTAGAAGACAGTAGCGCAAGGTGTCACGCATTATATATATATGTGGAGGCGCAATGGCCCAGTGGTTAGCGCAGCGGACTCGCGGTCGTAGGATCGCGGTTTCGATTCCCAGACCGGGCATTGTGAGTGTTTATTGAGCGAAAACACCTAAAAGCTCCACGAGGCTCCGGCAGGGGGTGGTGATCCCTGCTGTACTCTTTCACTACTCTTTCTTCTGTTGGCCTGCTTGCTTAGCCAGCGGGGTGGCGTCATTCGAAGGCTAAAATAATGCGAACGCATTGTGACCAGCGATGTGTAACTACATCTGATGGACTGGTCGTTCAAAAAAAAAAAATATATATGTATATATGTATATATATATATATGTATGTATGTATGTATGTAATACCGGGGCTGTAGTAGAAGACAGTAGCGCAAGGTGTCACGCATTAGGGATAAGCCCCAAACCATGTGATCGGTAAACACGTTGTTTACCACACAGTTCTACACACACACATAGTCATATGTATGCATGTATGTGTATAAAATTCAACAGGACAACATATAGCTAATTAAACTCAAATCAGTGGTATTTAGCTACGTGTAACCGCTTAAAAGCGGAAGAAGGAAAAAAGTTTTATTTCGATCCACACACACACACATATTTTATCAGCTGTATATCCAGATATTTAATTTTGATGGTTTAACTCAACCAAATAACGATTAAACAGCAGAAATGTTTAAACGTATTGAAATTATTATTTTCTTGTTTATGTTGTGTGTGCGCGCGCTGATGTACGAAGACGTGATTACACGTATGCAAGCTCATCAATTAAAAAAGAATTTGCTTCAAAAGGATTTCCATAAAATAAATTTCAAATAAATATTTACTGGTAAGATTTACTAATTGAACCTTAAATTTAATCGAAGAAAACTTTTTTTTTCTTTCTTTTTAATAATAATAATTAAAAATAAATGGTGAACAGAGAATCTGCATCACAGAAATTGATACGTCATGTTTAACTGCCGCGTACACCAACCTAACATGTATATATAATAACAGAAACGATGTTTTCTTACGGCGAAGTTTCGAAATAGCTGTTGGTATCTCACGGGGAAGGTAACTTTAAATAAAATAAATAAATAAAAATTTGGAGGTATCCTTTTTTCCATTCCACAGAAAGGAAATTACAATTCTGAAAGTTTTTGCCCCCCCCCCCCCCAAATTTCAGCTTTTTGACGTTAATTCTTTTTTTGGAACTGGATCTCGAAGCACGTATAAATCATATAAATATTGACTGCCTTCGACTTTTTTTTTTTCAATCTAAAAAAGTTTTTGAACCGAATATTTACAGGCTATAATTTACAGTTTATATGTGCTTCGAGATCCAGTTTCAAAAAAAAAAAACCATTTAAAAAAATATATATATATATATATTCTGTCCCTGCCCTCCCCTCCCCTCCCCCAATTCCGTACTCTTTTCGCTCGCCGTGAAGTAGAGATAGATATTATTCCGAAAGAGAAAACAGAAAGCAATTTTTCCCTCTGTTTCTGGAAGAATCAGCGTAAATTGGAAGCTGAAGTTTAAAGAAAAATCCTTGACCGGTTCCAATAACGGTAACAACGACGGTTCCAAGTCGTTGGACAGGACGAACATTAACCGCTAGAGTTATCCGCCCCTGATAACATGAAAGCACCACTGCATGCCGGGAGTGAAAGCTTAGTGCCAAGTAGTTTCCTGCACATTAACTTTTATGATGAACGTCGCTGGAGTTGAACCTCTCTCACTCTACCCGATGTTTTAGACCATCAGGAAGAAAATACATCTCTATATTTCATCTGATTTAGATTAGCCAGAATGATAACCACGTCGACTAAGTTTCTTTATTTCGTTACAGCTGCTTCATGAGAAGAAAAAAAAAAGAATATATATATATATATATATATATACATATCTACATAGACACGCTGTATCTTTTTTTTCTTCTCTCTCATAACATATCAAGTCAACTATCAAAATAATTGGTCAGCCCCGTACTTGGCTTACTCTGCATGGATGGCTTTATTTCTATTTCTCCATTTGAATGGTCTGACGGGAGGTATTTTGATAGTAGACTGTCATTTGTGGTGAATGTCCGACTTACGTTGTCATTGCCACTAGTCTCAAACTTAATCTTGGCTAACTCACTTTCAGAGTTACTTTACAAAAGTTATTATGAGTGCTGGTTTTCATGATAGATCATTGTCACCCAGCCGAAATGCTAATTTACAAGCTAATTCATCAAAAACACAAAGGACTTCCTTATTTCGGTCTTTTTTGTCGTCTTCCAGTTCACCGAAATATCACAAGCTGCAACAGAAGCATGGCACAAGTAATAACTTCCATCGAACATATGTACACGGACACGTGGACAGTTCTTTGGAAGATGACGAGGATGAAGACAATATATTCGAACTTCCAGAGATCCGGTCTCGAAAGGGACCCGGTAATTCTAAAATTTCAGATCCTTCTACCTCAAAACCGTACGGGACATCGGAAATGGACTATCTGCAACACACAGTAACAGATGTTGATACTGTTCAGAGTTTATCAATCAAATACTCATGTCCTGTAAGTGTGTAATTTAATTTGTTTTGTTGGTGTTTATAATTTTATTGCATTCACACTTATAAAAATGTTTTCCAACCACACGTACAACATACACGAGATAACCGCTGCCATTGTTTGGGTTTGCTAGAAATAACAACTAAATTCCCTCAAATGCATCCACGCCTTTATAAGGAGGTAACCGGGGCCATTCAATATTTACAAAAAACAAACAAACGCAAACAATACCAAATGGGCAAGGCTGAAACACATCTTTGATCACCGGCCTGTTCGATAAGGGCTTAACTTAACACAACGCATACACACCACACACACATACATACATACATACACACACATGTACACACACACACATGTCTCATGCAAATACGCGCACGCGCGTACATGATTAGGAATCTATGAGATAAAAAAGTTATTTAATTTAATGAGGTATCTATATTGACCTTTTTTTTTTTTGCCAAGGTGCCGAAGAAGTGTGGGTTTTTTTCTTTTTCTGTCTGAACTTACAATATTGTTCGTTCCCTTATAGGAAGTAAGAAAAGAGGATAAGAAGTTTTAAGTTTTATAAAAAACATCTTATAGTACAACTACCCAATCAGGGAAGTTTCCTAACATACGTAAATTCCTGTTACCTTTGATATTAATTAGCTCACGCTATCGTTTATAATAAACAGTACTAAAGATTATTTGCTGGAAGAAAAATATTTTCATAAAAATATCCAATGCGAATGGATATAATGAACTGTCAGTTTTCAAAATGAATTGTGGTTTTTCGTTCATTGTTGGAGCAGATTTGATTTGTGAGTAAAGAAGGAAACTATATTTAACTGACGGAAGTATTGACACACCGAGTTTATTAAGTTCACAAAAGAAGGAGGGGTTTGATGTTAAGGTTTTGTTTAGCTCAGATCAACCTTGACAGAGCAGACGATATATGTATGAACGATTGAGTCATTCCTGCCGTAAACACTTTTATTCTCCACCCATAAGGTGTGTGTATAAGATTACATTATTCAGTGCCCGTTCATTTTTTAAAGCCAATAAAATGTGATTTTAAGGAGATTTAGCCGACATTTCTAGCTGGTCAAGTGACTACATACACTTCTTTCGTGTTGTTTAACCTCTGCTCAACCCTGTTAGATATAATAGCCTTACGGTCAAAGAATTTCCGGCCCTGAATATTTTGGTTACGTTGTTTAATGTGTCCCATCCTTATTAAAAATAAGGGTGACCTGAAAGATTTGGTTGTTATTTCTAGCAGGTCGAGTAATCAAGGTAGCTGGGAGCTCGTTGGTTACGAGCCATTTTCATGCTCCTAGATAAAACAACTGAAATTGTCTTATGCTGTTTTCAGGCCTAATTTAGAAATCGGTATTAACACTAAAAGTTTAGAGACGTGACTCCATGTGTGCACCTACCTATCTATCGTGTGTATGTATGTGATATATATATATATATATATATATATATATATATACTCACTACAGACACATATATCATCAGAAGTTACACAGTGACAAGTTTCGTGTGTTGTAATTTGCTAATGCTCTTGAGTCACTCTGTAGCTTCTGTCGATAAATAATAATAATAATAATAGTTTCAAAAAGTTGATAACATCGACCCCAGTGTTCAACTGGGACTTTTTCTTTTATCGACCTCGAAAGGATGAAAGGCAAAGTCGACCTCGTTGGAATTTGAACTCAGAGCGTAAAGACGGACGAAATGCCTATTTCTTTACTATCCACAAGGGGCTAAACACAGAGAGGACAAACAAGGACAGACAAACGGATTAAGTCGATTATATCGACCCTGAAAGGATGAAAGGCAAAGTCGACCTCGGTGGAATTTGAACTCAGAACGTAAAGACGGACGAAATGCCTATTTCTTTTACTACCCACAAGGGGCTAAACACAGAGAGGACAAACAAGGACAGACAAACGGATTAAGTCGATTATATCGACCCTGAAAGGATGAAAGGCAAAGTCGACCTCGGTGGAATTTGAACTCAGAACCTAATGGCAGAAGAAATACTGCTAAGCATTTCGCCCGGCGTGTTAACGATTCTGCCAGCTCGCTGCCCTAATAATAATAATAATAATCCTTTCTGTTAAAGCACAAGGGTGGGCGAGGGGGGGGGGGGGGCTAGTCGATTACATCGACCCCAATAATGACTGGTAGAGTAGACCTCGGCGGAATTTGAACTCAGAACGTAAGCGACGAGCGAAGTACCGCTTAGCATTTCGCCCGGCGTGCTAACGATTCTGCCAGCTCGCAATAACAATAAAAAATCTTTTATGCGAAGATAAGAGAAAAAAGAAAGAAACGAGTGTGATAAGTTTTAATAAATGTGTTAGTTTACTGCTTATTAAGAAAGAGACAGTTTATATAATATATATATATATATATAATATATATATATATATATATATATATATTGAAAGTCAATTCAAGAAATTACTTGCCTGTCACAAACGAGTTTTGATAGTCAGGGAAACTTGTTTACGTGTAGCTTTCCTCAGCTGAAGGAAGGCATCAATCCACCCAGCTGATGTATCGCTCTTTTCTCTTAGGAAACAATCGATAGACTAGAAGAACCTGACCGGAAATACAAATATATATATTGTGTGTGTATATATATATATATATATATATTGTGTGTGTGTATGTATGTATGTATGTATATTATATATATTGTGTGTGTGTAGTATATATATTGTGTGTGTGTATGTATATAATATAATATAATATAATAGTGTGTGTGTAATATATATATATATATATATTGTGTGGTGTAGTATATATATATATATATTGTGTGTGTGTGTATGTATATATATATATATATATATATTGTGTGGTGGTAGATATATATATATATATATTGTGTGTGTGTATGTATATATATAATATATATATTGTGTGTGTGTGTATGTATATATATATATATATATATATCTATGTGTGTGTGTGTGTATGTATAATATATATATATATTGTGTGTGTGTGTGTGATGTATATATATATATATAATATTGTGTGTGTGTATGTATATATATATATATTGTGTGTGTGTTTGTATGTTATATATATATATATATAGGGTGTGTGTGTGTGTGTAATATATATATATATATATATATAGTGTGTGTGTGTGTTGTATATATATATTGGTTGGTGTGTGTATATATATGTGTTGTGTGTTGTAATATATATATATTATAATATGTGTGTGTGTATATATTTATAAGTATATATAATTGTGTATAAAGTGAGTATATATATATATAATATATGTATATAAAATGTGTATTTATATGTGTTTATGTATATATATATATATATATATATAATATATATATGTATATATATATCTGCATATGTATTTGTGTATGTATATATATATATATATATATATGTGTATGTAGTTGGAATTTACAAAAAGAAAAAAAAACAAGCAAAGCAAAACAAAAGACGGGTATATGTATATAAAATGTGTATGTATATATGTATATGCATGTATATGTGCGCTCACATACAGATACACATACAATAGGGAAGACAAGGCGTGTGTAAGGCCCCTTCCTAAACTCAAATAAGTATGTGCAAGCGTTTGGCGAGTTCAAGAAAGTTCTTGTGCATGAGTTATGTTTTAGTGGTGTAAGTGTTGCACAGCACTTAACGCATTCTTCCATGCAATCAGCTATAAAACTTTAAACCGCACCTGATAGCGGGGTCTTGGTTATGGGACCTCTAGGGTTTTGAAGTGTGTGGAATCACCTCTTAGCCACTGTTGTTTCCAGGTCTCAGGATCCCAACTATTGGGCAATTAGCATGTGAATGATTGAGCATGAAGGGTCTCTAGTTATCATTAGAACTTCTAGGAGCAGGTAAACTCGTATAAGAAAAAGTGCAGTTGGTTTCTGGTTGTCCAACCTCTGTTGTGCACTGGTTCACTCTCCTTCTTTTCAGCTGTTTTCTCTCTTCACTCCCTTTCGTAGAAGAGCGAAGGCTCGAAACGTCAAAAACTCTGCCATCTTTCACATTGTTTGTTGTGCCTTTATCTGTCTATTTTTTGTACTATCTATCTATCTATCTATCTATCTATCTATCTATCTATCTATCTATCTGTCTATCTGTCTGTCTGTCTGTCGTCTGTCTATATAATAATAATAATAAAATGACAAAAGAATGAGACCGCAATATTATGTAAATAGAGGAATTTATAGGGCAATCAGTAAGTTGTCGGCATTTGAAACTCTGAGTTCTATTATGACATCTTACTGATTCTCCTATACTATATATATATATCCCAGGATCAAGCGATAAAAACAAACTGCTTGAGAAAAAGTGTATATGGTGAGAATGTGTCAGAAAAATGTAGTGTATGTATGTGTATGTATATATATATATATATAGGTTAGTTTATATAGGTTTATATAAGCGTGAGGGATAGAATTCATTACATATAGAAGCGTAGCTTATATCATTCCACCTGTTATTAAGAAATTGAATGAGTTACTCAAAAGCCTAGAGTTTCGCAACGAAACACTTGTTAAACTGAACGATACTGGAAAGTTGCATAAAATTTATAGAAGAAAAAATATCTTGCCATATAACGCACACGCACACATACATGTATGTATAAAATTTAAGGCTGAAATTTCAATGAGAGCAGAATGGATTTATGAACATTAAGATAGAAAGAAGAGAAGTGGAATGGAGAGCTACGTGTCTCATGTTTGTCAAGTAAAATTTCTTATGCTTTTCGTTGAGAACGAGGTATCTTCTTAGCTTACACCTACACTTGTATATGTACATACATACATACATGCATGTATGTGTGTGTCTATTTTACTATTACAAGGGCAGTGGAGACAGTGACTTTAGAGTTTCAGTCTGCTAGCCTTCATTGAAACGTGTGTGTGTGTGTGTGTGGACGTCAAATTTATCGACCTGGTTTTTTTTAAATGTAAACTCAGTCAATGAATATCCCATTCAGTCGATAATTATGCAACTTACGTAACGTGTAGCTTCCTTACGTCTCATGAGTTTGTTCACCCGGCTGAGAAATCGCTCTCTTTCTCTTTGCATCAGTTGATGTACTAGAATAAACTATACGTCTAC
>NC_042999.1:156336001-156368501 GCF_006345805.1 Octopus sinensis
TTTATATCATCATCATTATTTAACATCTGTGCACCATGTTGGCATGGGTTGGATGTTTTGACAAGATCTAAGGACTGCATCAGTGAAGGGGCATGGCTCAGTGGTTAGAGTGTCATGCTCACAACTATGAGGTAGTGAGTTTAATTCCCAGAATGGGCTGTGTGTTGTGTTCTTGAGCTAGACACTTTGTTTCATGTTGCTTCTGTTCACTTGGCCGTAGAAACGAGTTGCAATGTCACTGGTGCCAAGCTGCATCAGCCTTTTCCTTTCCCTTGGATAACAGCAATGGCATGGAGAGGAAAGCCTGGTACATATGGGCAGCTGTTAGTCTTCTATAAACAGCCTTGCCCAGACTTGTGCCTCAGAGGGGAACTTCCCATGTCATTCATGACTGAAGGAGGTCTTCACCCAAGACTGCATCATGCTTTAGTGTCGGCTTTGGTATGGTTTCTATGGCTGAATGCCCTTCCTAATGCTTAACCACTTAACAACATGCACCAGATGCTTTTTTTTGGAGAGGGGGCACCAACACTAGAGAGGTTGTGTGACTTGCATGATCCCCTTTGAATGAACATGGCTACAAAAGAGAGAAAGGTGGATTTATGTTAGGAGATGAGGGGTTAAAATATAAGAAAGGGCCAGAATAGAACAGGTTTCTTGCTACAGAAGAGCTGCACAGTGACTCCTCGCATTATAGAAGCAAGAGAGAGTAGGGGTGACTAGGGTGGAGCTGGAAAAAACTATAGTTTCATATCTACTTGTGGAGAGGAGGATGTCTAGTTCCTGTTTGAAGACATCTACTTCCACCTTATGCAGATTTCTTAATTTTGGGGGCAGGGCATTGAAGAGCTGTGGGCCTTTGAACCCTAGACTATTGCAGTACCTGGTACTGAATTTAGATGAAGTGGATGGTGCCTTGTGGTACAATACAATGTATATATTCTATATATATGGGCACCTCACTCAATCAATCTCCTCCATGTCTCCCCTGGAGCTTCCCTCCACTTCTGATAGCACTTTTCTTTCTTGCTATCCAGAACTATTTCAGTTGTTAGTCATTCTTCATCCATTAATATTGTTCCCTATATCCACATTTCATAATGGCTATTCTCTCCCACCTTGGACCACTAAGTTATTCCTCTTCACCCAGTATATGTATTTCTCCTTCTACTCCACATTTGCCTCCTACCCATCTCTCTCTCTCTCTTTTCCACTGTCAATCATTGCTCTACTCTGCTGCTAGCATCTCTCAAGCCTCACCAACTTGTGAACCCCCTCACCTTAACCCTTCTCAGTCTTTACATATGTCGGCTATCTATCTCCCACTCTTCCATTTCCTCTACCTCTTCCCCATCATACATTCTTGCAAACTCCCACCTACTTTGTGCTTTGAGGTACCATATGGACACCTCATCACCATCTGTCTATCTCTTTGGAGATACCACCATTTCATTCTCACTCTCTCTCCAAAATGTGAGTAGCCCTGCAACTCCTCCACAAGAACTTGCTCTATTCCACCATCTTTTCCCTGTACCTCAAGTCTTGTTTAACAATAAGTCAATACTCTCCCTTCTAAGGTTTTATAGACATGTGAGCTTGATGGTAACCTCAATAGTACCGGTAGTATGAAAAAATGCACCCAGTACACACTGGAAAATTTTTGGTGTTAGGAATGGCATCCAGTCACAGAAACCATTCCAGAGCACACATTTGTGCATGATGATATATATATATATATATAGCCGTCCAACCCATGCTAGCATGGAAAACGGACGCTAAACGATGATGATGATGATATATAGGGAGAGTTTACGAAAAAAACAAAAGATGAAGACAGGTGTGTACAAAACAAACAGATGTATTAGTATAACGCTCAGGAATAGAAAAAGTCTTTTATGTTTCGAGCCTACGCTCTTCTACAGAAAGGGACACAGAAAAAACAAGGAGAGAAAAAAATGTGTGTAGTGGCTAATGATCTATCATGGCGACTGATAATATATTGATGATGATGATAAGAGAGAGAATGTTATATTAAATCTCTGAGTGAGATATAAACAGTACCAGTATGAAACCGTAACATATATTTGCCAACTAAGTGTGGCATCCTATACAGGACAGTGCTACTGATGTTTATAGCCCCAGGAAGACATTTTCTCCAGCTGGCTAATGACACACATTCTGTGTCTGATTGGTATTTGCGAGGGGAGGTCATCGCTCCCATCTCTAGCCTTATGTAATACAGACTGACTCGAGTTTCTGGGTGGTTATCCATCCTCAGCATGTGTTAATCACCAGCTAGTGATGGAAGCTCATTCCACAAGAAAAATATATAGTAATTTGCGAGTGGAATGAGCTTCCATCACTAGCTAGTGATTAACACACACTGAGGATGGGTAATCACTCAGAAACTCAAGTCTGTGTGTATCACGTAAGGCTAGAAATTGGAGCGATGACTTCCCCTTGCAAACACTAATTGGACACAGAATGTGTGTTGTTAGCCAACTGGAGGAGATGTCTTCCTGGAGCTATAAACACCAGTAGCACTGTCCTGTATAGGATGCCACACTTAGTTGACATATGTTACGGTGTGTGTATATATATATATATATATATACATCGTGTATACACACACACACACACACACACACACACATACAGTGAGCTTTGTACAGGTTTTGTCTATTAAATTTAGTTACAAAGCATTAGTTGGCCTAGAACTATAGAAGACACTTGCCTTAGGAACCCTGCTGTGGGACTGAACCTAAAACAATGTAGTTGCATAGAAAACTGCTTAACCATGCAACCATATTTGCATTAAAGTGTGTGTGAGTGATATCATTATCATTTTATGCAGGCACATACACACATACTCACAGGCACACACACAAAAGTATGTTTACAGTTGTCAAATATTTGAACATGTTGAAACAAAACTTGTGTGTGTGTGTGTATGCATGTAAATATGTTTCCAGTTGTCAAATATTTGGACACATGTAAACAAAACTTGTATGCATCAGTAACTCCATGAAGCCAGCTGCTTCCAAAAATATAGATGTTCTCCCTGATGTATCAGGGACTGTTTCTTCCCTGTCCTGATCATCATCATCATTTAATGTCTGTTTTCTGTGCTAGCATGGGTTGGACGGTTCAACCAGGGTCTGGGAAGCCAGGAGTCTGCATCAGGCTCCAGTCTGAGCTAGCAGTGTTTCTACAGCTGGATGCCCTTCCTAATGCCAACCACTCCATGAGTAAAGTGGGTGCTTTTTACGTGCCACTGGCACAGGTGCCAGGGGAGACTGGCATGGTGCTTTTCACATGCCACGGCACAGTAGCCAGTCAAGGTGGCGCTGATATCGGTCACGTTGCTTAATTTTCAGTACTCCCATGAGTTGGTTAACTCTTCTCCAGAACAACATCTCTCCATGTTTGATCATTTGATCTTTTGCATAAGGTTCAGTATCCTGATATTGGCTTTCACCACTTTTTCCCCTATTTTGTTTGCTCTTCCTCTTCCTCTCATTTCTTCCTCTTGCATTGCTTGGTGATACATATTTACAGTGTTCACATGTGTAGTGTTCGTGTGTTTGGCTGATGGAGCACAAACGAAGAGAAAGACTGAGTATAAAGGAGGACAGATGTAGTGTGCAAGAGGCAACTACACTACCTCTGTAGTGTCAACTACACTACATCTGTAGTGTAGTCGCACTACAGATGTAGTGTGCAAAAGGCGACAAACTGGCAGAAATGTTAGTGCGCCGCGTGAAATGCTTAGCGGTATTTCATCTGCCGTTACGTTCTGAGTTCAAATTCCGCCGAGGTCGACTTTGCCTTTCATCCTTTTGGGGTCGATAAATTAAGTACCAGTTACGCACTGAGGTCGATATAATCGACTTAATCCATTTGTCTGTCCTTGTTTGTCCTCTCTGTGTTTAGCCCCTTGTGGGTAATAAAGAAATAAGATGTAGTGTGCAAGAATGAGGACTGCATTGGTTTTGATATGTATGTAATAACCTATGTACCTATCCGTCTGTATGTTGATCTTTACTTTCATATCCATATATTTATATACATTTGCATATACATATATATACATACATAGGCGCAGGAGTGGCTGTGTGGTAAGTAGCTTGCTAACCAACCACATGGTTCCGGGTTCAGTCCCACTGCGTGGCATCTTGGGCAAGTGTCTTCTACTATAGCCTCGGGCCGACCAATGCCTTGTGAGTGGATTTGGTAGACGGAAACTGAAAGAAGCCCGTCGTATATATGTATATATATATATATGCATGTGTGTTTGTGTGTCTGTGTTCGTTCCCCTAGCATTGCTTGACAACTGATGCTGGTGTGTTTATGTCCCCGTAACTTAGCGGTTCGGCAAAAGAGACCGATAGAATAAGTCCCGGGGTCGAGTTGCTCGATTAAAGGTGCTGCTCCAGCATGGCCGCAGTCAAATGACTGAAACAAGTAAAAGAGTATACACACATCTATCTACATAACAGCACACTAACTATTCTATTCTACCTGTGTAAACTGTGGGTATGGGGGTATGATATCTACTATGTATATTTCCTATTTAGTATTGGGGAAGTTTCATTTAGTTACAAAGCATTAGTTGGCCTTGAGCTACAGAAGACACTTGCCCTAGGAACCCTGCTGTGGGGTTGAACCTAAAACAATGTGGTTGCATAGCAAACTGCTTAACCATGTTACCTCCATGTTGGTCCTTGGTATGTTGGTAGAGTATGGAGGTCTGTATTTTTATTGTCATATTGTCTCAAATGTTCATTTAGTCGTTCTGCAATACTTCTTGATGTCTCCCCTATGTATGTCATGTTCATGTCTCTACAAGCACCTTCTATGCATTCTTATGCTGTAAACTACATTTCCAGTTCTACAGGGCTAATCCTACATACCATGCAGTTATCATTGGTGCATATGATATTCTCAAAGGAGTATGTCCTACATAGTTGTGATCTGACGGAGTTCCCTGGCTTTTCAACAATCTTAATGTTGAGTTTAGTCTCCTTCAGGGCTTTTCTAAATCTACAGGCTTGTTCTCCATGGGCTGTGGCCTCTACAAACATCACTCCTTGATAGTTGTCGGTTTTATACCACATGTTCGCCCTGTTTGCTTTGTCACAAGTTCTTTGTATCATATTCAAGTCTTTGTTTCTATATCTAGGGCAGGTACCACTGGTATCATTGCGTATAATGTTATCCAATTTCCTTCTAGGACCCCTGTATACTCAAACCCTATCTTTCTGATCCAGAGAATTGCATGCAGTGCATGAAGTTCTGTACATGTTTCTTCGTTTCATGGGGTTTGCATAGTGGGGACACGTTGTTCATTATCCTAAGTCTGCTATCAGTATGTTAATTTTCATGTTGTGTGTGACACAGCTGAATTCTTGTGAACAAAATATTTTGAAGCTATGGTTTTCATGTAATAGGAGTGGAGGAGCTGAACTCTATTGTTCACAGTCTCTAACCAAAGTTCAGTATCAAGGATGGGGTGGGGTCTATTGTTGGGGTGCTTAGTGGGTAATCTATTAGTTACCTTGATACTTTGGTGGTTAGAGTTAGCCACTTGCTGGATGCTCTCCATTACATTCCTCTCAGTTTCTACACTACTGTTATTAGAGTAAATTTACTGGTGAGTGTGTTAAATTATCTCTCTATATAAACGGCAGTTTGTCTGTGCGTGTTTCTGTGTGTCTGTTTGCTTGTACCCTCATCCTGACCACGGCTTTCAACCGATTCTGATGAAACTTGACACACACATAGCCCAATGTCATAATTCAAAACTAACGCAGCAAAAATTTTGAAAAGTTCCCCCAGTTCTGAAAAAAATCGATAAATTCGACATGGGGTCAAGAATCAGAAACACGAACCACAAACTGTCTAGGGGACGCAACTCAACCTTTTTTAAATCTCAAAAAAAAATTTACCATAGTTTTTTTCCATTTTTTTGCTATTTTTTGGCTATAACTCTCTACAAATGCTTTATAGTTATTTCCCTTACAAACCTGAGCAACGCCGGGCGATACTGCTAGTAAGGCACTAAAAGAGAATGACTCTCCCCAGGTACAACAGAATATCCTATCTAGCTGATCAACACTTGAAAACTGACATAACTTCAGTGTCACCGGATAGCAGGTGTAAAAGGGGCAGGCTGAAGATCACTTGGTAACTGACTTTTGAAGATGACCTAAAGATAGTCAATATTATGTGGAATGAATATGCAAGAGTATCAGATAACCAAACTCAGTGGAGGAGGCTTGCCATACAAATAGGCTAAGCAGCCAGGGGCTCCTAAAGCCAAATATATAAGTGTACACATGGATTCATATATACATGCATGTACATATATAGGTAGATGGCATTTTAATTAGTAGCTTTGAATTCAACGTGGCACAGCTGTCAATATATATATATACATTGAATTGGTTTAATAACTCTATATTAGAATATCAACTGAGATACCAGAATTCAAGATACCAATTGTCAAGTTGTAGTGGGGAACACACACACACACTCTCTCTCTCTCTCTCTCTCTCACATATGTGCACACAATCGACTTTCACACAGCTTTTGTCTACTAAATTCACTCACTAGGCATTGGTTGACCCAGAGCAGAAGGCAGGGAGCTGGCAGAAACGTTAGCATGCTGGACGAAATGCTTAGCGGTATTTCGCTTGTCTTTATGTTCAGAGTTCAAATTTCGCTGAGGTTGACTTTGCCTTTCATCCTTTCAGAGTCAATAAATTAAGTACCAGTTGCGTACTGGGGTCAATCTAATCACTGGCTCCCACCCCCAAATTTCTGGCCTTGTGCCTAGAGTAGGAAAAAAAAAAGAGTTATAGTAGAAGACATTTATCCAAGATGCTGTGTATGGAACTGAACTGGAAATCATGTGGTTGCAAAGTGAACTTCAGAACCACTCAACCATTCCTTCCACCAGTATATTTGTCATTTTACTCATTCTGGATTGAACTCGTATCCCCCCACCTAAGTTACTTGACTTAACCCTTTTGATATAAGCCCCCTGGTTCTAGAATTCTTGAATCAAAATCTGTACTTTTTAACATAAATGTTGCAACAAAATGATTAATGCTTAATGATTAACCCTTTTGTTACTAACCCGGCCAAAACCAGCTCTGGCTCTGTGGTAAAATGTCTTGTTTTCATAAGTTTTGAATTAAAATATTCCACCAAGCCTTAGTCGCAATTTTCGTTCCTAACACTAGCTGAATGATAGCTAAGTTATTTTACTAAATTCTTTGTTATATTTAAAATAATTGAAAGAAACACAGAGCATCTCAAAATAAATACAATAACAAAAGAGTTAATTGAAACATGAATTTAGTCCCTGTATTAGTTAAACAATAAATATGTCCTCTGGTTCACAATATTCCTAGTGTGGATCATGGACAGAGAACAGGATACCCTTGTGGACATAACGAAGGGCTTGATTTGAAATTATAAGCGAGAGCACAGACATGGCTGTCTGGTTAAGAAACTTGCTTCCCAGCTATCTGATCTTGGGTTCAGTCCCACATTGTGGTTCTATGGGCAAGTGTCTTCTGTTATAACTCTGGGCTGACCAAAGCCTCATGAGTGGATTTGGCAGACAAACTGAAAAAAAGCCTGTTGTATATGTATATATGTATGTGTGTCTGTGTGTGTGTTTACCCGTGTCTTGACATCATGGTTGTAAATGAGCACCACTCTCATACAAGCAGTGCTGTTAGTTTCTTATATATGAAAAATATATCTGGCTAGGGGGAAATATATACTTTGCTTGGAAATAAGTGGGGATTGATGACAGGAAAGGCACCCAATTATAGAAAATCTGCCTCAATAAATTCCATGTGACCCACACAAACATGAGAAAGTGGATGTTAAATGATGATGATACTCAATATGATAGACACCTGAGGAATGGCAGGACTGGGATTACAATGGCTGAAACAGGGTAACAATAATAACGAAGGTGATGACACTTGTCTGAACACATCAGTTTATAATGAAGTATACTTATTTACAAGATGGTGCCAAATATACAGATCTCCCTTCTGTGTGAAATACATGTATGAATGATGAGTGTCTATATACACGTGGGTGTGTTTGTCTAAGTCTATGTGAACACTTGTGCATATGTGTGTATGGGTGGGTGGACGTGAGACCTTACTGACCAATACATTATGATTACTCAATGTCGACACAGCTGAAAAACGTTTTGGTAGAAAGTACTTGCATTGAGGTCAAGTAGATAGGAAACACACCCCACTTTGCTGACTTGTTCAGCCCATATTTCTCATGTGTATGTGTGTGTAAAATTTGACAGAGAGGTTTTGCCAGTCCTGTAGCTTTTTCACAGTTTGAATAAACCACGAACCTGTTGAGGCTTTAAAGTTACTGTCAGTTATAAGAAATAATAGATTCTACACACATTCTCTATTCAGCAAATGTTGTTTTTGTGCATAAAAACAGTTGTTTTCAAAGTTTCCCCATTTGCTCAGCTTTCATCTCCTTGTGTTCTGTCTGTTTAACCCTTGATACACACACACATATATATAAGAGGAAGAACCACTAAGGTGGATTCCTAATATGCTAGAAGACAATGCCAGATTGCCTTACCACGAAGAATATGTTTTCAAGAAATTTCAGCAAGACGCAATGAAAAGATCTATCTTTTCATTTGTCTTGCTCGTTTACATTCTGGCGTTTTGCTGAAATTTTTGAGAACATATTCTTCATGGTAAGGCGATCTGGCATCGTCTTCTAGCATATTAGGAATCCACCTTGGTGGTTATTCCTTTTATATATGTAATATAATTCATATTGAGGAATATTTGAAGGATCCTATGAAGGATTTCATAGAACAACGTAAAACCTGGCTGATGATGGTCAAGGCTGATCTGGAACCCAACCTAGGCTCCCATATCTACGGTGTTCGCTGCTGGAATAAGGAATGGTTGGAGATCATGCGGTCGTTAGCCTCAAATCGCCAGGCCTGGTCGGCGTTTGTGAGATGCAGCATTGAGGATGAATGAAGCCAGCTCAACCCACCCTGGGTGAATGCTGTCAAGTCAGTCAGTCAGTCAATATAATTCATCGTCTTTGGATTTTTTTAAGTATGCTAGATATCATATATATAAGGACACAGGAAATGTGTCAAGGCCAACAGGAAGCATTGATGCTTCCTAGGGCTAAATAGCTGTGGTGTGATTCCCTTATGGGACTATCACATTAAGTTGACAGTATACAACTGCTCTATCATTCCACCAGTGCTTATATCTCTTTCAGATATTTAGAAATTTAACATTTCTAATTTTGGTGATCAGTGAATATACTTCACGAAAAAAAAAATATATATGTGTTTACAAAGTCTAGACAGGTATCTTCAGCTGCAGGCCTTGCTGCTCCAGATTGATGATGAGCAACACTCAGAAACATGTCTCTGGATGCAGGTCTACTGTTGGGGGTGCTTGTCTCCCCTTTGTAAACATAAGGACACAGGAAATGTGTCAAGGCCGACAGGAAGCATTGATGCTTCCTAGGGCTAAATAGCTGTGGTGTGATTCCCTTATGGGACTGTCATGTTAAGTTGACAGTATACAACTGCTCTCTCTATATATAGTTCTTTATTTAAGAGATGAGGAATTATGTACGTTATTTACAATTGACAGATATTTGTCCTCATCTTATTTGTTGTTAACACGTTTCGACTGATATACCCTCCAGCCTTCATCAGGTGTCTTGGGGAAATTTCGAACCTGGGTTCTCATTCCTAAGGTATTTTTCAATGTTGTTATTCATCATCATCATCATTTAACATCTGTTTTCCATGCTAGCATGGGTTGGATGGTTCGACCAGAACCCAGGAGGCTGCACCAGGCTCCAGTTTGATCTGGCAGTGTTTCTATAGCTGGATGCCCTACCTAACGCCAACCACTCCATGAGTGTAGTGGGTGCTTTTTACATGCCACCGGCACAGGGGCCAGGCGACGCTGGTAACAGCCACGATTGGTTTGTGCTTTTTACGTGCCACCAGCACGGAAGCCAGTCAAGGCGGCGCTGGCATTGGCCACATTCAGATGGTGCTTTTTACGTGTCACTGGCATGGGTATCACAACTACAATTTCCATTTAATTTTTATTTTGATGTTGATACTTAACTCAATAGGTCTCCTCAAGCACAGTAAATCGCCCTATGATCCAAGTGGTCTAGCGAGAAGAAAAAACTAGTCAATAGACTATATATTATTCATATAAAAATACAGTGTACATTTAAACACATAAGAAATGGCCATAACAGGACATCTGACTCACTAGAAAGAGTAGTTAAACCACAAACCACTATTAGGGGTAATTTCGAAAGGGAATGTTTTTTTTTTCCATTCCCTTTCGAAATTACCCCTAATAGTGATTTGTGGTTTAACTACTCTTTCTAGCGAGTCAGATGTCCTGTTATGGCCATCTCTTATGTGTTTAAATGTACACTGTATTTTGATATATATATATATATGAAATGAATATATTACAAATTGATGTGACACGTGGAGACTGCTTGTCTATGCTATTGTTCTATATACGCATACACACACCATCTCTCTATCACACTCTTTACTGTTTTATGCCGTTGGTGTTACTACAGATGGTAGTGGATCTCTCCTCTTCTCTGTACCATACCATTAATGTAATTAGAGATGTTACTAGACTTGTCCGTCCGTCTGTCTGTCTGTCTACCCATCCCTCTCTCCCTCTCTAGCACTCAACACTTCCTCTCCCATCCATATTACTCCAGCTCTCTCACCTTTCTTGAGTATTAATAATGAATTACATCAGATCTGTATGTATCTCGTACTCTAAATTTATACTTTCTACTCTCTCTTTCTCATCTTGGACCACTTGGTATCAACATCTATCATTCACCCATTCCATTTACTCTCTTCTTACTCTCCATCACTCTCTCACCCTCTCTCCTTTTCTCTTATCCTATCCACCTTGTATCTTTTTTCTTTATATCTTTTTAGTTAGGAGGGAAGGCTTTGCCCACAACCTTTAACTGACTCTTGAACACCGCTGGGAAAGAGAGAGACGGTTCTTCTCAAATTGGAGTCCTGGGCTGAATGCTTGGTGGAGGCACATGGCTTAGTGGTTAGACCAGTGGACTCGCAGTCGAGGGATTGCGGGTTCGAATCTCAGACGGGTGATATGTTTGTTTATGAGTGAAACACCTAAGCTCTACGTGGCTCTGGCAGAAGGTAATGGTGAACTTCCGCTGACCACAACTTTCTCTCACTCTTTCCTCCTACATCCTGCAGCTCACCTACGACGGACTGGCGTCCCGTCCAGGTGGGGAACCTATACCCCAAGGAAACCGGGTTACCGGCCCTTATGAGCCAGGTATGGCTCGAGAAAGAACAAACAAACTGAATGCTTGCAAAAAATGGGTTCTGCTAAAGGTCCTCTGGGTGTCAGATATTGGTACTGGACAGGGCAGTTGATTAAGCCTACAATTTAGGTAGGCTATGGTGGGATTTGAACTCAGAATGCAAACAGTCAGGATGAATACCACAAGGTACTTAGTCTGACATGTCCTAGATTGAATCTTTTGTTTTATTGACTCTGTAAGGACGAAAGGCAAAGTTGTCTTTAATGAGATTTAAATTCAGAACACTGTAATTTGGATCAAATTCCACAAGATCATCTATTTAATTATCTAATGACTCTGCCAATTTGCTATCTAAATAGTTGATACAGCCTCAGACATGGCTGTGTGGCCAAGAAGTTTGCTTATCCACTGCACTGTTTTAGATTGAAACCAACTGCATGGGTGTATGGCATCTTGGGCATGATGGAAATCAAAAGAAGTTTTTAACCCTTTCGTTACCAACCTGGCTGAAACCGGCTCTGGCTCTGAGTACAAATGTCTTGTTTTCATAAGTTTTGAATTAAAATCTGCCACCAAACCTTAGTCACAATTTATGTTTCTAACACTAGCTTAATGATAACTAAGTTATTTTACTAAATTCTTTGTTGTATTTAAATTAATTGAAAGAAACACAGAGCATCTCAACAGAAATATGGTAACAAAAGGGTTAAAATATATAATAGAGAAACAATTCTTAACCCTTTTGATACCAACCCAACTGAAACCGCTTCTGGCTCTGAGTACAAATGTCTTGTTTTCATAAGTTTTGGATTAAAATCTGCCACCAAACCTTAGTCACAATTTATGTTCCTAACACTAGCTTAATGATAACTAAGTTATTTCACTAAATATTTTGTTATATTTAACCCTTTCGTTACTGTATTTATTTTGAGATGCTCTGTGTTTCTTTCAATTACTTTAAATATAACAAAGAATTTAGTAAAATAACTTAGTTATCATTAAGCTAGTGTTAGGAATATAAATTGTGACTAAGGTTTGGTGGAAGATTTTAATTCAGAACTTATGAAAACAAAACATTTGTACTACAGAGCCAGAGCCGGTTTCAGCCGGGTTGGTAATGAAAGGGTTAAAGTAATTGAAAGAAACACAGCATCTCAAAATAAATACAGTAACGAAAGGGTTAAACAATGATGATGATGATGGTGATGATGATTGACAACATTTTAAACATAAATTTATATTGATCTGCAATAACACAGAAGAAATTGTGTAAACACTTACTCAAATATCTTTTACGCCAGATATCTTATGAAGGTAGGAAACTCATAAGTCTCTTGTTCAACAGTGCAGTTAAAATAGGATTTGGTTTTAGTATTTCTCAGCTGAAAAATAATACCCCAATATTTTTATCTGCCACAAGCAAAGAAAGATTTACTTTCTTAGGAGTTAACTGGAACTTTCAATCAGTGTTGACATGAGCTGTCTATTGATCTCAGTGTGTCTTGTAGTTTTAGATTATTCAACTGATTAGATTATTGGCAGTAACTTATATCCCAACATCAACAGTGTTGAGTTATCAATAATGTCAAAAACCAATTGTTGTTTGTGTGGTGTGTAATTGTTGTAGTGTTTTGGTTTATAGGAAAAACACGATCCATTGATTTGGACAACCATTCTAGATTCCTCAACCCTCTTTGGATTATATATGAATTTGCACATACAAACATATACAAACATTTGCACTTACAAACATCTTGTGGTCAAGATGTTTGCCTTGTATTCATATGGTTTCTGATTCAGTCTCACTGTGGTACCTTGGGCAATTGTCTTCTATTGTAGCTTGATCAATATCATGGAAGTGAAATTTACTTGACAGAAGCATGTTATATGTATATAATGATGGACTCTCCTGTTGAAGATGATGTGTGAGCATTCAGCTTTTGCCATACGACCTGCACAAACGATTTGTTTATAGTAATCAAATGTTTGTGCCACACATTAGCTCACTCTCTGCATCAAATCAATATTGTCTGAAGAGGTGCATGGTGTGTCACCTATCAAAATGATCACAGAGCAACGTGCAAGAACATAATGCACCACCCAGTCTAGGAATTGAAATCATGATCACTAGGTCGTGAATTTAACACCCCAACTACTAGGCCATGTACCTATATATATATATATATATATATAGGAGAGTTTACGAAAAAAGCAAAAGGCGAAGACAGGTGGTGTACAAAACAAACAGATGTATTAGTATAACGCTCAGGAATAGAAAAAGTCTTTTACTTTTCGAGCCTACGCTCTTCTACAGAAAGGGACACAGAAAAAACAAGGAGAGAAAAAAATGTGTGTTGTGGTTAACGATCTATCATGGCATTATATATATAACGCCATGATGGATTGTTAGCCACTACACACACACACACACACACATATATACATACACACATGCACACAAGCACATATATACAAATATGTACAACACACACACACACACCACACACACACACACATATATATATATATATATATATATATATATATATATGAATGTATGTACATGTACAGACTAAGTAGTATTTCTTCCTCTTCAGAAATAATACTTTAGCCCTCATCTGTAATGAAAGTTTTTTTCTCTAAGTATGGGGGTGAAGACAAACAAACTAAAAATAGAACAGAAAATAAAAATCTTTTTTGCAAATGATTTCATAGTCTTTATATTTGGCACAGTTTTCACGTCCCATTTCTACTCATAACTTTTAATACAAAATGTTTTGTCCAGTTCATAGTTATGACATAAGTCCTTTACATAAATAAAAGAAATCGTGCTGCTATAAATTTAATTACCAAAAGATCATCTTTGAACTAATGTTATTTTATTTTGTGTTTTCATACATAAAGTGGGCAATCCGGTTTCATGTACGTTACAATTTATCGGTCTTTCTGTTGAATGAAATTATTCAACTTAAACTGAATTTATTGGAAGGAAATAGTTTATATATTCAAATTGGGAAAAACTATCATCAAAGGAGAATTACTGTATTTGATGGCATAAAAGACATTAAATATTTCTTGAAAATGTGAAGGAGTTTGATCATACTCGTAGACCTTTATCAATAACATTCTGGCATTCCGTCAGTTATGATGACGAGTGTTCCATTTTGTCTGAGGAACCAAATAGCCTATTTGTGAAATTCCTGTGCAAGTGGTTGAGCACTCCACAGACATGCATGCATATCCTTAACATACTTCTCAGAGATTCAGCATGACACAGAATGCGACAAAGCTGGCCCATTGAACTTCAGGTACATCTCATTTTTGCTTGCTGAGTGAACTGGAGCTATGTGAAATAAAGTGTCTTGCTCAAGGACACAATGTGCTGCCAGATATCGAGCTCACAACCTCATGATTGTGAACTGAATCTGCTAACCACTAAATTGAGCAGTGCTACCTTAAGGCATGAGCACAGCGGGAAGTTGCAAAAAGGCCCCACAGGTCTAGGAGCTCATTTCTGATCCATGTATTCTATGGCTTGTATACTTTAGGGCTCAGAGCATTGATTTGCCTGAGGGCCTACAGTGCTACTAAGACAGGTCCAGCCTTCTATTAAATCTTGGATTGGTAGTTTACTATCAGATTGCACCATTACTGTGTTAGTGAAGCTCTTTCTGCCCATCATTGTATCGACCCTTGTATGCCCCAAGATTCACTTTGTCTCCATCTTCTCCACTGTCTGCTGTACTTCAATTATTTATGTTATTTCATCCAACAGCACACATTCTTTCACAATAACATTACCCTTCATTCCTCCCAAACATGCTTCAACTATGCAATATCTACTCATAACCTACCTTAGCCTAGATACCACATGCCATTCGCCAGAGGTTTTGAAAGTGTCCTCCAATGGGGGTATGTGAATCTTGTGTGGCTGTGATATTAAGAAACTCGTTTCCCAACCATGTGGTTTTGAGTTCAGTCCCACTGCATAACACCGAGGGCAAGTATCTTTTACTGTAGCTCTGTACTGACCAAAGCCTTATTATTTCTAAATCTCTCAAAGAGAGACATTCAGTAACAGTTTTTTAAAATTAAAGGTTATTTGCCAACATAATGTGACTGTCCTGGAAGGGATGATGTTTTTGTTGTTTTAGTCCTAAGAAACATTATTTCTAGCTGGCTATACAACACAATATTTGTGTCCCTATATATTTGAACAGGGAGTTCAGCACTTCCACCTAGTACAAAACAACATCTGCGGACTAGTTTCTGGGTTATTGCTCTTCATCAACACAGAGTAGTTGCTTGGTCAGATGGTGTTGCTGAACTCACCATTTGAATATATGGTTTTCAAAGTGACACACAGGCACCGATCTAAAAATAGAAATATTATTATTTCTATTTTTTTGGACTAAAACAACAGTAACATCGTCCCTTTCAGGACAGCCACATTATGTTGGCAAATAGCCTTTACTTTAAAGAACTGTTACTGAATGTCTCTTTAAGATATTTAGTAATAATATTCCTGTTATAATTTCAGTATGAAATGTAGAATGTGTTTGATTTAACTAAAACCAACTATTCTATTAAAAACTGGCAAATGGGTTTTTCAGAGTAGTTAACTGCATGCCACCCAATGTACTTGTACTTGTGGCAACATTCACCCTGGGCGGGTTGAGTCGGCTTCTTCTACCACCCTCGAGGCATCTTGAACCACGGCAGCCCACACCTGACGGTCCTGCGCCAGTTCACTGGAGATAGCGAGCCAGTCACGGTTCCATCGGCGCAGGCCAACCACCTGCGGACCCGTGAGCACGGATGTATTAATGTGTATTAATGTATTAAGTGCGAGTAAACTTTAAATAGCATCAAGATTAAATGCTAAGTTGCCGGTCAACAACCTCTTTTGAAAAGACAAAAACATTGTGAATAAAATGAACTTGTTGTGAACTACGGACCTAATGAGTCTATCATTCTAAATTTAAGAGGTTTAGTGCATAACATCTCATCTTAGAAATCCTTTTGAAGTTTTATCAATGTTTACATATTTTTGATGTAAATTTTGTGAGTAATAAGTACTTTATCATCATCATCATCATCATAATTTTAACATCCACTCTTCTATGCTTGCATGGATCAGATAGAGTTCATTGACGCAGATTTTTCTATGGTTGGATGCACTTCCTGTTACCAGCTCTCACTTGTTTCCAAGTATGGTAATTTTTGTCATGGCGGCGAGCTGGCAGAAACGTTAGCACGCCGGTCGAAATGCGTAGCCGTATTTCGTCTGCCGTTACGTTCTGTGTTCAAATTCCGCCGAGGTCGACTTTGCCTTTCATCCTTTCGGGGTCGATAAATTAATTACCAGTTACGCACTGGAGTCTATATAACCGACTTAATTCATCTGTCTGTCCGTGTTTGTCTCCTCTGTGCTTAGCCCCTTGTGGGTAGTAAAGAAATAGGTAATTTTTGTCATGGCCTGACATGTTATCACAGAAGATTGGAAGTGAATACACTGCCTGTATGAACATGTTACTCATTTACAAATACCATGTGATGTCAAGACAAGGAGATGCACACACGCGTACGCGTGCACACACACACTCACACACACACACATACATGTAATGTGTGTGTGTGTGATGGTGAGTAGGGTAGTTTTTGGACACTCTATGGTATGAAAAATGAAACTTGTCAAAGGGCAGATGAACTCGGGAGAGTCAAAAGTCTTTCAATTACATGATATATACATGTGGGTGTGTAGACCTAAAACTTTCTGGAATGGTACTGAGGTATGCATTTAACTTACAAGGGTGAGTTGTGGGCTATATATGAGAGAAAGGGAGTGAATGTGTGGAGAAAGTTAAGTTGAAAATTGAGTTGATGACCACAATACATATGTATATCATAATTTCTGTGCTTGCATGAGTTGGATGGAATTTTTTGAAGCAGACTTTCTACGGCTGGATGCCCTTCCTGTTGTAAATCTCACCCGTTTCCAAGCAAGGTAATATTTCCATTACCACGTTTGGATGGTGCTTTTAACTGCCCTGAAAAACCCATTGGCCACGTTTGGATGGTGCTTTTTATGTGCCACTGGCACAGGAGCTGCTCAGGCAGACCTGGTATTGATCACATTCTGATAGTGCATTGATATATATTATATAACTAACAAGAATATGAAACTACTATAAACAAATGGAAATAACATATTGCTTACCTCAGTTGTCTTATCTGAGGTGCGCACACACACACACACACACACACACACCACACACACACACACTTGCATACACTTTTTAACCTTTTACTTGTTTTAGTCATTAGATGGCAGCCATGCTGAGGCCTTCAAGAATTTTAGTTCAGTGAATCAACTCTGGGATTTATTCTGTTGGCCCCTTTTGCCAAACCACTAAGTTATGGGGACATAAACACACCAATGTTGTCAAGCAGTGATGGAGGACATAGACACACAATACAAATTTTCTGTTTCTGTCTAATAAATCTACTGTTTACAATACTCTGGTCAGCCCAAGATTGTGGTCGAGAAGCAAACTTCTTGCCTATATATATATATATATATCATCATTTAACATCCTTTTTCCATGTTGGCATGGGTTGACTGCTTTGACAGGAGCTGGCTAGGCACAAGACTACACCAGGCTTTACTGGCTGTTTTGGTATGTTTTTTTTTTATGGCGGGATGCCCTTCATAACTCCAACCAAAATACGATCATTTAAAATTTAAATATATTTTCTTGGCAGTTTGTGGATTTAGAATAATTCAGTATTACATTCAGAAATGGTAAAACATCCTTGATTATTCAAGAATAATAGACTTTCAAGTTCACACCATGTTCATCTAAGTGGATAAAGAACCCTTTCAGGAACCTCACTCTGAGTGGGAACATGCAGTTATTAAGAATAGGTTTCTTGAGAAAGCTTTTTCTTTCTTTGCCTGTTTGGCCTTGGTTGGTTGGTTGGTTTCTCCCTTGGGCAGTTTGAGCAGCATATAAGAGAGGACTCTTGCCAGCTCCCTTGCTTAACTCTTCATCATTTCTGAAGAAAGGCTAGTAATGAGTTGTCATTTTTTGCCATTCCTTGCAGTAGAGATCCTGAAAGAGAGAGAGAGAGAGAGGAATTGATTCCAGTACTTGGTCAGTATTTTATATATCAACCATAGAAAGTTAAAAAATAAAGTTGACCAGATCCAGACTTGAATACTGATAGCTAGAACAAATGTAACAAGGCATTTTATCTGATGTCTAAATGACTGAATTTACTGCCCTTTTTAGAATCTTGTTTAATATTCATTGGAAATTATTAAAGGATCATCTGATTCTTTAGTTTTAAACTTTTATCGTTGTTGTTTTGATTGGCTATGTGGTAAGTAGTTTGCTTACCAACCACATGGTTCCGGGTTCAGTCCCACTGTGTAGCATCTTGGGCAAGTGTTTTCTACTATAGCCTTGGGCTGACCAAAGCTTTGTTAGACGGAAACTGAAAGAAGCCTGTCATATATATGTGTGTGTGTGTGTCTGTTTGTTGCCCCACCATCGCTTGACAACCGATGTTGGTGTGTTTATGTCCTTGTAAACTTAGCAGTTCAGCAAAAGAGATTGATAGAATAAGTGCTAGGCTTTCAAAGAATAAGTCCGGGGGTCGATTTGTTCGATTAAAGGTGGTGCTCCAGCATGGCTGCAGTCAAAATGACTGAAACAAATAAAAGAATATAGAGGAGGTGCATGGTTTAATGGTTAGGGTGTTTTACCCTAGATCATAATATTGTAGGGCGATGAATTGTGTTCTATTATTTATCAATAATAGATTTTATTTTACTATTTACCTATAGTAAATATGTATATATATATATATATATATATATATATATAATTCCCTCAAATTGAATGCATAATATATTTTCTATTGCTTACAGAAAGATTAATGTCTTATTTGAACAGATTGATAAATATTTTTCATACCAATAACTAAGTTTAGTTATATACTATTTAACTATTTGTGTGTTGTAGTTCATTGTTTCATGCTCCAATTGGTTCCAGTTTTTTCTTCTACTGTTACTCTGTGGAAAATTGAGTCGCTTACTGATATTTTCCCTTTTCCCATGTTGTATTAATTTGTCTTGTAATGTAAAAGAAGACAAAAATATTGTGGCAAATGTACTTTTAAGCTGAAAGAGAGTGTTTTACATGTATGTCCAAAGTAACAATTAGATTCTTGCAGATTGACAGCTTTCATATTTCTCACTAAATTCATGTGTGTGTGTGTATGCTCATATGTATATATATATATATGTGTGTGTGTGTGTATTACATTGGTCAATTCATAATAGCTTGTAAATTATTAACCATTTGCAGATAAAACTACAAATATTTTCAAACTAAAGAGTGAAGAATCTGATTTAGGAGATACAAAAAAGTATTTTATATATATATTTATAATGTGGAGGTGCAATGGTTAAGGCAGCAGACTCATGGTTGTAGGATCGTGGTTTCGATTCCCAGACCGAGCGTTGTGAGTGTTTATTGAGCGAAAACACCTAAAGCTCTACGAGACTCCAACAAGGGGGTGGTGGTGATCCCTGCTGTACTCTTTCACCACAACTTTTTCTCACTCTTTCTTCTGTTGGCCTGCTTGCTGTTGGCTGCCAGTGGGGTGGCGTCATTTGAAGGCTAAAACAATGCGAAGCGCATTGTGACCAGCGATGTGTAGCAACATCTGATAGCCTGGTCAGTCACGGTGATATATATATATATAATTGGTGCTTGTGAAAGAAATTCTGAAAATATTATACGTCAAATTTAGAAAGCTTCTACCCCAACTGGTGACAAAGAGTCTCTCGCTCAGAGTGAAAGGTAGATTGTACAACGCATGTGTGCGAACTGACATGCTTCACGGTAGTGAAACATGGGCTGTGACTGCAGAGGACATGTGTGGTCTTGAAATGAAGCTAGCATGATCCGCTAGATGTGTAATGTCAGTGTGCACACATGACAAGTGTAAGTGCCCTGAGAGAAATGCTGGACATAAGAAGCATCGGATGTGGCATGCAAGAGAGATGTTTGCTCTGGTATGGTCACGTACTACGTATGAATGAGGAGAGATGTGTGAAGAAGTGCCACTCCCAAATAGTTGAAGGAATCCGGGGTAGAGGTAGACCCAGGAAGACATGCGATGAGGTGGTCAAGCATGACCTTCGAATATTGGGCCTCACAGAGGCAATGGCGAAAGACCGAGACCTCTGGAGATATGCTGCGACTGCGAAGACCCAACAAATAATGTGAGTTCATGGCTGTTTCCTGCACCAGCTTCCCATAGAAGTCCCAGCCCATCCAAAGTACCTTGGATCGCAGGACGGCCTGCTGTGCTTACCTTGGATCGTAGGGCGACCTGCTGTGCTTGAGGAGACCTATTGAGTCAAGTACATCACCATCAAAAAAATCAAATGGAAATTGTAGTTGTGACACCTGTGCCGGTGGCACATAAACAGCACCATCCGAACGTGGCCTATGCCAGTGCCGCCTTGACTGGCTTCCGTGCCGTTGGCACATAAAAACCACCAACTGATCGTGGCCGTTGCCAGCCTTCCCTGGCACCTGTGCTGGTGGCACGTAAAAAGCACCCACTACACTCACGGAGTGGTTGGCCTTAGGAAACACTGCCAGACCAGACTGGAGCCTGGCACAGCCTCCTGGCTTCCCAGACCCCGGTTGAACCGTCCAACCCATGCTAGCATGGAAAATGGACATTAAACGATGATGATGATGATCTTCATAGCACATTCGATCTAATACATGGAGCTTCATCTCACTCTGATGAAGCTCCATGTATTAGATCGAATGTGCTATGAAGATGACGAATATTATTTTCAGAATTTCTTTTGTAAGCACTGACTAACATTGGAATCTGAAACCCTTAAGATATGTTATGTCATGTTTTATCATAAAAAATAAACAACTGATATGGTTCAATTTGTTTGTTTGTTGATAAAAATTTTTTTCCCATTTTCTGAATTTGATTCCTGATAAACTTTTTCCTGATAAATTTTTTCCCTATTTTCTAAATTTGATTCCTGATAAACTTTTGATTATTCTGTTGTTACCTGTACCCTATAAGCTTAGTGTACCTGCACACCTATGCCCATGATAGCATAGGTAATTAATACCAATAGAAAATATGGATACTATTATCCCTTAGACGGTCACTACAACCACTAACTCTGCTTACCTTTGACATATATATATTTATATCACCATGATCACCGTGACCGACCAGGCTATCAGATGTTGCTACACATCGCTGGTCACAATGTGCTTTGCATTGTTTTAGCCTTCAAATGATGCCACCCCGCTGGCTAAGCGAGCAGGCCAACAGAAGAAAGAGTGAGAGAAAGTTGTGGCAAAAGAGTACAGCAGGGATCGCCACCATCCCCTGCCAGAGCCTCGTGGAGATTTAGGTGTTTTCGCTCAATAAATACTCACAACGCCCGGTCTGGGAATTGAAACCGCAATTCTACAACCGCGAGTCTGCTGCCCTAACCACTGGGCCATTGCGCCTCCACATATATATATATATATATATATGTAATTATAATTTAACAATAGGATAAAATCTTTATAAGAATTTATCAAGTAGTTAGCGTGAAAGAGTCCCTCTTAGCATGTGGCATTTATGTATAGTAATGCCCTCAACACACACATACACACACACACACACAACACACACACACACACACACACCACACACACATATACACACACACACACACACACACACTCAGGTTTATCTCTGGCATCTCTACCTGACAGAACCATTTCACTGTTATCCCTCTTTCATTTTTACCCACATTTTTCTCCTTAGTATTTAAACTGACCATATCTGGCCAAAGTATTCTACTTGTTTTATGTTCAAACCGTCCAGATCTCACTTCTCATATCTACTCTACAATGTCATTCTAATAATATACAACCACATTTCAGAGATATCTCGAAACTTTGAGATAATACATGATTAAAATCAAAACATGTTAATAAGTCATTATTATTTGCCGGGTGATCTGAATGCTAAAGAGTTAAATTGATAACCCTCTTGAACCACCAAATTATCTGTCTTCTGCTGCCTTTCACATCTACCTCACATTCTTACAGCCTTCCCAACTAGGTTATTTCCTTCTCTCGCTTTTGCCTGCCTATCCCCTCTCTCTCTTCACTTGCTCACTATATCAGTACTATTGTTACTATTTTGCTGTCCTTCACTCCCCATTTTCCTGTACTGTCAATTATCTCCTCTCCCCTACCTCTTCCCAACTCCTGAATCATTATTTACCCCACAACCCTTCCCAATTTCTATAGTTAGTTACCTCCTTATAATTTGCAGTGGTATTCACCCCAGGGTAGGTTCAGTCCGCTCTGACCACCAAGTTCATCACATCCTTCATAAATGCTGATCACATTTAACACTCAGCTGTAGTCGAGGCTATAATGAAATCCCACTCCTGGTTCCACTGCTAAAGACCATAAATGCAGGTGGGAGGAAGCCTGATTGTGCTTCTACACCTACCTATATTGTCACAAGGCAGTCCACCTGTCTCCCCTCCCTGGCTGGTGCAAATGACCTGGAGGGCAACTGAAAATGTGGCTGGCAGGTGCTTCCTACAGTTGTTACCTGTCCTCACCTCATTCTTACCTCCCCCTACATATCATCCCTCAACACTTGTTCATAATATTCACCCTCTTGCCCATCCACTATCTCTAACCATCTCTTATTTTCTCATACCCTTTTGCAACCTCTACCCACCCATACTTCCTCTTTTCTTCTCCTCACTCACTTCTATTCGTAACATGAAAATAGTTCGAAAACAATTCTTCGAAAAACAGTTATTCATTTGTGTACTTGATTTTTAATTTCATTTAATTTATTTTTGTTTAAATAAAAGAAAAAAATTTAAGGATCTAGTCTTTCTCATTCACAAAATGAGCCCCACTTAATTTTGCTCGGATTGCTTTCAGTTTTGGTGTATTGATGCGACTCTGAATTTTGATTATGATCGATCAATTACTTTATCTCGTAAATTAAAGAATCTGATGTTATTTGGAATTAAAGTTGAGAAATTTGGGTAATTTTAGCCAATCAACAGACAGTGTGGCATCAGCAGCTTGTTACCATGACAACCACACACTGTGTTGTGGTTCACTGTTGTCTTATGTTGATTTTTCACACTTAATTCTTCATACCACGAGATTTTTTTCACCCCTCGTGTTTTGTTTTAATTTTTCTGTGTTTCTCTTTGTTAGTATTTCCCTGTGCTTTTTTTCTGTGTTAGTATTTTTACATATTTTCTATTTCATATATTTTGGGGACTCGTTGACTCAGATAGCTGGATTTATGATTTCACTAGGTTAATACTATTCATAAAAATTTTAATTAGGAGTATTTCTTAAACAGTTAGCTTCACATTTCAACAGCTTGACTGAAATTTAGCCCTCGTAACAGGAACTGAGAGAGATATCGTGGAACAGAGAAACTGTGGGTGATACAGATAATTTGACATTATTTTTGAACTCTGCATGCAAAAACATACGAGATACAGGTATTCTTTTCCTTGGGACAAATTCTTTGTTGACCAGTGATATTCTTATCGTAGTTTACAAATCCAAGCTTGAAAACGTTACTCAGCTTTGGAGTTTTGGAGACAGACACCCCTTTCATATACACACACGCACATGAATACATAAATGTACATATAAACTTATATATGAATACATACATCCACATGCACTTATGTATTAATGATGTACACAAATACATGACAGGTATGCATAATACTGAAGTACGCATAAAGTAAACACATGCAGACAAATATATTAATATAGCAAATTAAAAAAGTAATTAAACCATACAATCAATGAAGAGACAAAAGAAACAGTAAGATAATACATGTTGATTTTAGCAACCTACAATGAACAGGTCAAAAGCTAAACTATAAATTTCACAGGGTACAACCTTAAAGTTGGCATTGCTCTGCTAAACGCAGAAAATTTCTGTCTCACTATTGGGTAAAAATATACGGTTTTTTCGATTTTTAAACCTCTGTAACTTTTTTCCTACAATTTTCTGATCTATTTCATCTCAATTGCAGATTTTTTAATCAATTTTTTTTAACTAAACAGTTTGAAACTTCGAATACTGGTACAATTTCTGGTGTAGAATACAGTTTACTCTGAACGTTTTTGACAAAATTTTGTATTTTAGAAGTTATTTCATGTTAAAGTTGTCGTATTTAGGTAATTTCAACCAATCAACAATGTATAATTGGTTGAAGAAAGCTACTGCTGTTTTCGATAGTAATCAAAGAAGAACAACTTCCAGGTCATCTCTACTAAATGTAACCACTCTGTTCTATTCATATGGCAAGCAAACCACCTTTATCCTTTCCTCCTTTCTAGTCAGCTCTGTGCATTCCTTACTCTTTCCCTCCCTTCTACACTATCAACTAGCAATCAGCAAGCAAACTTATCACTGCCACTACAATTACTGTATTTTCTGGTGTATAAGCCACTATTTGTTTTGTTTTACCTTCATGTTTTGATAATGTTATTTTTTATCTAATAAAGACTTTTATATTGACGAAATGTGTCTGTTATTGATTATAGTAAGATAAAATCATGACAATACATATCGTAGTTGTAAAATAGGGCATTTTGAAACTACATACACATCAACAACAAAAAAGCCAGCTGCAATTCTTCGAACAGAGTGGTGACATTGAGTAGAAATGACCCAGAAGTTGTTCCTCTTTGATTACTACCACTAACAGCAATAGCTTTCTTCAACTGAATACATATCGTTGATTGGTTGAAATTACCCAAATACAACAACTTTAACACAAAATAATTTATAAAAAAAAACAATTTTTTTCAAAAATATTCAGAGTAAACTGTGTTCTATGTGAGAAATTTTACCAGTATTCAAAGTTTTAAACTGTTTTCATTTTCATTTCATTTTCATCTAGTTTCAGCTCACGAGCTGTGGCCATGATGGGGCACTGCCGTTCAAAAAATTTAGTTAAAAAAATTTAATTAAAAAATCTGTGATGGAGATGGAATAGATCCCAGTTTTTTTTCTCCACAAATTCATACCTTCAAAACAATGAGACTGAAAGCTGATTTTTCAGATTTTTTACTGGTTTTTAAAAAAATGCATATTTTGCAAATCAAAAAAAAACTAGATCCAAATTTAGAATGATTATTTCGTATAATTGTCGTTTTGAATAATTTTCATTCAAACAATTTTCTGTTTGAATAAATGTTTATTGAATAATTGTTTTCGAGCGATTATTTTTGAACAATGTTCACATAATCTTTCTATTCACCTCATATCTTGAAATTCCATCCTGATACTGTCATTTCTATCTCTTTCCAGTTCCACCCTGTTCTCTCTTACGTAATGTGTGCATGCGTATGTGTGTAGCTAGTAACTCTCTTATGGCAAGAAACCAGTTCTGTTTCTGGTTCCTTCTCTCTCACTTTAACCCCTCATCCCATAGCATAAAGCTGCTGCCTTCTCTACTATAGCCCTACTCGGTCAAAGAGGATCTTAGTATTGTAGGCTGCATGGTGACCTTACAAGTGCCAATGCTTTGAAAAAATAACTGTCCAGCCTGTGGAGCATGGTCTTGAAATGAGGCTGATAACCACACACACACTCTCTCTCTCTCTTTGACTGAATTTGTAGATAAAAATATTTAAAGCCAGCAGCAGGTCAAAAGGAAGGTAGATGTTTTATCTGTCTACAAAATAGTATAAAGGAAAGTATGTCTGTCTGATTGTATCTGTTTGTGAACGTGTGTGTGTGTGTGTGTGTGTGTGTGTGTGTATATATATATATATATGTGTGTGTATGTGTGTGTGAAAGATGACACCCAAAAAGATAAAGCTTTAAACCTGACCTGTTTTCAGATTTCCTTTTAAAGTGAGTAAAACAGAAGTAAATATGAACACAAAAAATGTATATAAACAACAGAAAATTGTGAAGCAAAATAAGATACAAAAACACTTATAAAATAAATTATAATTAGAATATCAAACAAAAATGAATGAAAAGCCAAAGATAAGGGGAAATATTTAAAAAAACAAGACTTAAAAGGAAAGGCAAGAAATTGAAGATTATGAATCTGTGTGTGGAATAAATTGCTCTGTTATTAGTTCTCTAGTGTCTACCTATAATTTGGTGTTAGAAAGAAATTGAACCTGTTTACTTACGTTTTGGTAAAGACTGGTACTTATTCTATTGGTCTCTTTTTCCTGAACCTTTAGCCTACGAGAACATAAACACACCAACACCGGTTGTGAAGCACTGGTGGGGGGAACAACACAGACACAAGGATACATGCACAGACACACACACACACATACACATGTGAAAAGCATGCAGTCCACTCTGTAAAACAGTTGGCATTAGGAAGGGCATCCAGCTGTAAAAACCATGCCAAACTGACCTTGCCTGTTCTGGTGTCATGTAAAAAGCATTCTCTATCATTTTCCCATAATGCATGGAATTTCTTATTTGTTTCTAGGTGCAGGCATGGTTGTGCAATGAGAAGTTTACTTCTTATCCACATGGTTCTGGGTTCACTCCTGTTGTATAACATCTTGGACAAAAGTCTTCTATTGTCTCATACCAACCAAAGCCTTGTGAATGGGTTTGTTTGTTGGATACTGAAAGAAGCCTTTGTGTGTGTGTGTCTCCTTGTTTAGGTGTTGTGTGATGGTTGTAAAATTCTTGTCACTGTCATACAATCAGTGTCTTGCAATTCCAAAATTCTGTGATAACATGTCTAAGTATGGGAAATATTTTCTTACTTGGAAATCGTTGAGGGTTGGCAACAGGAAGGGCAGCTGGCCACAGAAAATCTGCTTCATTAAATCCTGTCTGATCCATGTAAGCATATGTAATCGACCCATCTCCTTCTCCAAAATTACTGCCCATGTGACAAAATTTGAAACTATTATTATTCTTATTATAATAATAATAATAAGGCGAGCTGGCAGAATTGTTAGCACGCTGGGCGAAATGCTTAGCGGTATTTTGTCTGTCGCTATGTTCTGAGTTCAAATTCCACCAAGATTGACTTTGCCTTTCATCTTTTCAGGGTTGATAAAATAAGTACCAGTTATGCCCTGGGGTTGATGTAATTGACTTAATCCCTTTGAGACATTATGCTTCCAGCAGAAAGAATTATCATTATGATGTTGTGTGATGGTTGTAAAATTCTTGTTACTATATTACAATTGGAACCAACACAACTAAAAAAAAATAAACTCAATATTTTTTTTTTTTAGTTTACTTAATAATTATAGATTAGTTTCTCTATAGTTCTAATATGACTTGTAACATCTGCTGAGAAAGGTCAAAAAAAAAAAAAGAGAAAAATATCCTACAAAATTTTGTATATGTAAAATCATGATGAATGTATTTTTGTATGATGTGAAATATATGCATGTTCATGATTATGAAAATTTTGCTGAAACCATGTATCAAGTGTTCGGTGCACATTCTGTTTTACTTACGGTGCATATTTACACAGGCTGGTCACGTCTTCAGAATGTCTGCTAAGTTTGTGTCAAAACTTCTTTTGGGTGACCAAAAAATACATTTGAGTTTCAGTTGAACAGAATCTCCTTGATTGTGTCGAGAACGATGAAAACTCTTTGAAAACTTTGCATAGGCCTCTGAGCAGGTATCGCCAAGCTTTTGGCAACATTTAATGCAGATTCTCTGCTCAACTTTCTCTGTCATGGTCAGTGCGACGACCACATGCTACACACCTTCCTTCCAAGGACTGCTGTAAACAGTGGAAGTGAACTAGAATGTTAAAACTTAGTGTGCATGCACAGCAGAGTTCAAGGTCAATCTGTGCCAAGTAGCTTCACTCTGCATGCTTTAGCATCATTACTATGGCAACAGCCTGGATACTTATTGATCAGACCTCGTGTGTGTGTGTGTGTGTGTGTGTGTGTGTGTGTATATATATATATTATATATATATATATATATATATATATCATTTAACGTCCGTTCTCCATGCTAGCATAGGTTGGATGATTCGACCAGGATCTGGGAAGCCAGAAGGCTGCACCAGGCTCCAGTCTGATCTGGCAGTGTTTCTACAGCTGGATGCCCTTCCCAATGCCAACCACTCCATGAGTGTAGTGGGTGCTTTTTACGTGCCAGGCGAGGCTGGCAACAGCCACGATTGGATTGGTGCTTTTTACGTGTCACCGCCACGGAAGCCAGTCAAGGTGGCGCTGGCATTGGCCATGTTCGGATGGTGCCTTTTACGAGCTACTGGCACAGGGATCACAACTACAATTTCCATTGATTTTTGATGTTGGTGTACTTGACTCAATAGGTCTCCTCAAGCACAGGGTCGAAACAGTGTTTCTTTATATAAATTGATGTTTTCTGTGAAATATATTAAAGTTTAAATTATGGTTGGCTAATTTAATTGAAGTTTCCACTTTCAGTGGGGCAGTGAGTTATAAAATGTTATTAAAAATTGTTTTGTTAAATTTAACAAAACAAGCATTTGATACATTGTAAAACAAAGTATTGATTTCTGGCCACTGTCGACATTTTGATTGTCTCAGTATTGTTTTGCATTTTTTTTTTTGTTGGTTGGGATGGTGGGGTTTCATTATTAGAAATAGTGTTGCTGGTATCAATGACTATTTTGTTTCATTACTTTAACTCCAGCAGTGGTGAGCTGGCAGAAATGTTAGCACGCTGGACAGAGTGCTTAGCAGTATTTGACCTTTCATTACATTCTGAGTTCAAATTCTTCTGCTGAAGTTGACTTTGCCTTTTGTCCTTTCGGGGGTCAATAAATTAAGTACCAGTTTTGTAATGGGGTTGATCAAATACACTGGCCTCCTCCCTTAAAATTTCAAGCCTTTTGCCTATAGTAGAAAGGATTATTTTAACTCTATCTTTATCTTATTTTTTTCATTTGCAATATTATTGCTGTGATGTCACTGAGGAACTGGTTCCCAGCCAAGTGTTTTTGGATGTTGGGGGACAGGTGTGGCTAAATCAGGAGAATAGGGAAGCTAATCAACCAGTTCAAAGCCACAGTCATACACAGCGGTCATTGAAACTGTAACTTGTGTGCTGGAGCATTGTGTTGATGAAACTAGGCACCTTTCATCAGTTTTCCTGGGCATTTGGTCTTGATAGTCTTTTGTAACTTCCTCAGTACATTCCATTGATGGTGTGACCCTTTTCAAGATAGTCAATAAACACAATGCCTTTTGCATTCCAAAATACTGAGGCCATCACCTTAGCCTTCTTTGGAGCAGGTGAGGATTAGTGTTTCCACTGCATGCATTGTCTTTTTGTCTCTGGTGCAACCTGATGAAGCCAACACTGATCCTGGTTTAGGAAACCAGCTGGAAATCCCTCGAGCAATGTCAGATTTTCCCATGATGTAATCGGCATGGTGCACTTTTGATCAGGTGTCAGAAGATATGGCAACCACCAAGCAAATACCTTCGTCATGTCAAGTTCATTGTGCAGAATATTCTGAACTCTCTCACAAGATATGCTAATAGCATTAGCTATTTCATTTATAGTCATCTGCCCATCAGTGTTTTCCTCACTGGTGGCAATTACAAGATGACCAGACCTTGGGTCAGCCTCAAGACTCTTCCTTTCCCTCCTAAATTCAGTTGCTCACTTTTGCTCTGTCAATAAAGCTGGAGCGTCATCCCCTTTGTAGCAGCCATGTCAGCATGTGAAATTTGATTTAGTATTTCTAAATTTTTCCCTGTAAGTTTGTAATAATATTCCCTCATATTATTATTATTATTATTATTATTATCAGGCGGCGAGCTGGAAGAAACGTTATCGCGCTGGGCGAAATGCTTAGTGGTATGTCGTCTGCCGTTACATTCTGAGTTCAAATTCCGCCGAGGTCGACTTTGCCTTTCATCCTTTCGGGGTCGATAAATTAAGTACCAGTTTCGCACTGGGGTCAAGCATGGCTGGAACACCTTTGATCATAGTTTTTCTCAACTGAGTTTGACCTTGGGCTAAACAACAATCGCTAACCTTATTCAGTTGAACCTTTTATCTTGTATCTTTTATTTATTTCAATCATTGGACAATGGCCATACTGGAGTATAATCATGAAGGATCTTAGTGGAATATATTGACCCTCGTACTTATGCATGTTTTTTTTTTTCAAGTCTAGTACTTATTCTATCGGTATCTTTTGCCAAACTGCTAAGTTATACAGGCATACACAAACCAAACACTGGCACGACAAACAGAATCTCACACACACACAATGGGGATTCCGCACAATGTTTATCTACCAAATTCATTCACAAAGCATTGGTCAGCCTGGAGCTACAGTAGAAGACATTCGGCCAAAGTGCTACACAGTGGGACTGAACTTGAAACCATGTGGTAGCAAAGCAGGCTTCTTAACCACACAGCCATACTTGTATCAATGTAATTTTGCAATCTGGTAGTGTGTGGGGGGTGGGGTGGAAAACAAATCGCACAGTTATAAAGGCGAAAGAGGATAAGGAAAGAGAATAATATGTAAGAACAAACTAAAGCATTCGCCTTACTGATTTCAGTGTGGGAGATTGAGGTGATAAAGAGAATTGATAGGGGTGACAGCTGGTGAGAGGAAAAAAAAAGTGTGTGAGGCAACAGATTACATGGCTATGCACCAAACATATATGTACACAAATACACATCTATATACTTTTGTTAACAGTACACATCCACATCCAATGGGCAGTGTACACACACAATTATAAACATCTGTCAACAGATTACAATCCACATACACAAAAACAGAGCTAATATAGCTATCAATAGACTACATCCTAGACACAAGCATGAAATCAAATATATATGTGTGTGTTTGCTTGTGTGTCAACAAATACCAACATCACACACACACACAATTACACATATACACACCGACAAACATCTGTCAATCAATTACACACAACACTTACTAAAATACATTTACACACAAAACTATAAGCATATAGGCACAGGCATGGCTGTGTGGTAAGTAGCTTGCTTACCAGCCATATGGTTCCAGGTTCAGTCCTACTGCATGGCACCTTGGGCAAGTGTCTTCTACTATAGCCTCGGGCCAATCAAAGCCTTGTGAGTGGATTTGGTAGACAGAAACCAAAAGAAGCCTGTTGTGTATGTGTGTGTGTGTGTGTGTGTGTATATAATATTAATAATAATAATAATAATAATAATAATATATTTCTTTATTGCCCACAAGGAGCTAAACATAGAGGGGACAAACAAGGACAGACAAAGGGATTAAATATATATGTTTAAAATAATAAGGGTGACCCCAAGTGTAATTGGTAGAACTGTATACATGTTCAATCTCATGTGGATGTTTCGTGTATAGTTCTGCAAATTATATTTGCAAAGATGATCACACTGATTACGTAAGTGATAACAACAAAACTGGGTTTGTGATTAATCTATATTTTGTATCTATTCATTTGTCTTGCTCGTTTACGTTCTGGCGTTTGCTAAATTTTCTTGAGAACATTCCTTTCTTAGTTGTAAGATCATAGCGGATCTTCTTCTAGCATAATGGTTGTCCACTTATATGTATGCATGTATGTGTATATATATATATATATATATATATATATATATATATATATATATATATTTGACAGGGGAGTATGTCCAACCCATACCGGCATGGAAAACAGATGTTAAATGATGATGATGAATGATATAGTTGGGGAATCCAGTCCAGAATATCTGTTTTTTAATCATTGTATAATGCTGAAGTCTTTGGTAATGCCCCAATAGACAAATGATGGTCAAATGAATAAAGGTATTGAACTATTGGACTACTAGCTCATAGTTGTAAGTTCAAATCTATTTGTTGTTTCAAAGTAGAGCATTTTATTCAGCATTATGTCAGTTTACATCAGGAGTTAATTTGGTACCAGATCATCTACTATAATAGTACCCATGTTTTTCTCTGTCACAGCACAGGAATGAGAAAGGAAGGGGTGAT
>NC_042999.1:156373501-156406001 GCF_006345805.1 Octopus sinensis
TTGGAGCTTTAGCTGTTTTCACTCAATAAACACACACAACGCCTGGTCTGGGAATCGAAACCACAATCCTCCAACTGCGAGTCTGTTGCCCTAACCACTGGGCCATTGCACCTCCACAAATAAATGCGCCCTTTTAAAGCCTAGCCAGGCTCATGGGCCCGGTTTCCCAGTTTCAATGGCATATGTGTTCCCCAGCTGGATGGGATGCCAGTCCATCGCAGCGTTACTCATTTTTGCCAGCTGAGTGGACTGGAGCAACGTGAAATGAAGTGTTTTGCTCAAGAACACAATGTGTTGCCCAGTCCAGGAATCGAAAGCACAATCTTACAATCATGATGCTGACACCCTAACCACTAAGCCACGCACCTCCACTAAAAGTAAATGCATCCTTTTAAAGCCTAGCCAGGCTCATGGGCCTGGTTTCTCGGTTTCGATGGCATGTGTGTTCCCCAGCTGGATGGGACGCCAGTCCATCGCACCGTTACTCATTTTTGCCAGCTAAGTGAACTGGAGCGACGTGAAATGAAGTGTTTTGCTCAAGAACACGTGTTGCCCGATCCAGGAATCGAAACCACAATCTTACGATCATGATGCTGACACCCTAACCACTAAGCCACGCATCTCCACACATAGGCTTGGCTACCAGACAGTTAGTTTACTTGTCAGTATTTTCTGTTTCTAATTAATGTATTCAGCATTAAATGGTATATAGACGGATACAAGGGAATAATTCCATAAGCTCTGCTGATAGCGAAGGTCATTAGAATGATGCTTGTGAGGTTTTTTGCTTGGATTTTAGAATCATAAAAATATTGCCCTGTTTCCAGTTTCTTCGGTTTCATAAACATTTTAGATGGTAGGATGGTCTTTGAAATAAATTCTTACTGTTTTTTGTTGTAAATTGGTTGACCTTGAGGCATCTCTGTTACAAGCTTGGTACGTATCTACTATGTAGTTGAACAAATAAGAATTAGTCTTCCTTTATGAGGGAATGTTTGACACTAGAAATGTTGCCCAGCTGTCTGACTGGCAGATTGAGTCTCTCATTTTCTCTCACTCTCTCTTGCATACTGTCTTGCTCCTGTCCCTTATAAGGAGCTATACATTGTAACTTCTTCCCTTAGCAAATAATGACAATATAGGCCCAGGAGTGGCTGTAATAGGCGTAGGAGTGGCTGTGTGGTTAAGTAGCTTGTTTACCAACCACATGGTTCTGGGTTCAGTCCCACTGCGTGGCACCTTGGGCAAGTGTCTTCTACTATAGCCTCGGGCCGACCAAAGCCTTGTGAGTGGATTTGGTAGACGGAAACTGAAAGAAGCCCGTCGTATATATGTATATATATATATATGTTTGTGTGTGTGTGTGTTTGTGTGTCTGTATTTGTCCCCCTAGCATTGCTTGACAACCGATGCTGGTGTGTTTATGTCCCTGTCACTTAGCGGTTCGGCAAAAAGAGACCGATAGAATAAGTACTGGGCTTACAAAAAGAATAAGTCCTGGAGTCGAGTTGCTCGACTAAAGGCGGTGCTCCAGCATGGCCGCAGTCAAATGACTGAAACAAATAAAAGAGTAAAAGAGCAAAGAGTAAAAGATGCATCTCTGTGTCTGACTGGCAGATTGAGTCTCTCATTTTCTCTCACTATCTCTCTCGCATACTGTTTCACTCCTGTCCCTTATAAGGAGCTATACATTGTAACTTCTGCTCTTAGCAAATAATGACAATATGGCCACTAGAGAGGGTTTTGAAAAATGAAACTAACGGACTAACAAAACAAGACAAAGCAATGTATTTTAAATCTGATCCCAAGCAGCTCTTAGCTTAAGTATGAATGCCAGATAACCTTCTTCCTGGCAATATCAGTTACCTTTATTTATTTTGTGTGGATGTGTTTGTAATTAAATAGTTTACTCTGTACCCCCTTCACCTTCATGCTACTACCATCACTTCACCCTCCTACAAAGAAAGAGAGAGACAGAGAGAGAGAGAGGGAGGGAGGCTGTAGGTATGGAGAGAACAGCAAAATAAGGACAAAATATTAATAATGCTAAGTATTTGTTTCTGTTTGGGTCAGTGATATCTTATCAGTGTTTGCTTTTGTTAAGGTAATCTCTGCTACAGCTTACTTGTATGATGTCCTTGAGCAAATTCCATTCGCTTGGTGATAACTGGTGAATTTATTGAAAAAATTGTAGCAATAAACTGGGATTGATGTCTAAAAAAAGATGTGTTATAAATTTTTTTGCGGGCATGCATGAAAGTAGAGGGAGGCAGTACCCATGGCTATTTACAGGGCTTCTGAGACTGATTGGAGAGAAGGAGTATCATCTGAATGTGAAGCACCATCCAAACATGGCTGATGCCAGTGCCGCCTGACTGGCATCTGTGTCAGTGACACGTAAAAAAGCACCAAGCGATCATGGCCGTTTGCCAGCCTCCTCTGGCCCCCCGTGTCGGTGGCACGTAAAAAGCACCCACTACACCCACGGAGTGGTTGGCATTAGGAAGAGCATCCAGCTGTAGAAACACTGCCAGATCAGACTGGAGCCTGGCGCAGCCTCCTCGCTTCCCAGGCCCCGGTTGAACCGTCCAACTCATTCTAGCATGGAAAACGGACGTTAAACGATGATGAGATATTTTTGAACTAGTACCCCAGCCTAAATTCTCAAAACAAAGTGTATTCACACTAAAGGCACCCAAGGACCAAGTGACAGTGTTGATTAACTGTGTAATGGATTAAACCTTTATTCCGACCTTAATATTCCACCTGTTTAGATCAGGCCTCTCACACCTATACTACAATGTCATTCTAAAAATAAACAATTCGTAGGCGTAGGATTGGCTGCTTGGTAAGTAGCTTGCCTACCAACCACATGGTTCCGGGTTCATTCCCACTGCGTGGCACCTTGGGCAAGTGTCTTCTACTATAGCCTCGGGCTGACAAAGCCTTGTGAGTGGATTTGAAAGAAGCCCGTCGTATATATGTATATATATGTGTGTGTGTGTTTGTTCCCCCATCATCGCTTGACAACTGATGCTGGTGAGTTTGTGTCCCCGTAACTTAGCGGTTTGGCAAATGAGACTGATAGAATAAGTACTAGGCTTACAAAGAATAAGTCCTGGGGTCGATTTGCTCAATTAAAGGCAGTGCTCCAGCATAGCCACAGTCAAATGACTGAAACAAGTAGAAGAGAGAATCTCATCATTGAAATCTCATATCAACTAGATAATGTTTAATTAATTTAAAACAATGTGAATAAATAAGGATTATTTCATCTGACAAAGAAATCTGAATGTTTAAGGGTTAAGTTAGTCATGGGCAACTTGCGGCCAGCCTGCAGTGTTTGCTGCATGGCACAACTAACGAAAAATTACCTTCAGTTTTTTTCTCTCTTTTAGTTGTGTGACCTGCCTGATAATGAACTCTATCTCATGCACACGTGGCTTCCTTTTTAACCCTTTAGCATTAACAAACAAGATGAGGACAAATATCCGTCGAATGTAAATAATGTACATAATTCCTCATCTCTTAAATATAGAACTGAAATAAACACTACAAAGTATTTTGTGTATGTGTTGTGTGTGTATAAGTGGTTGTTTTTTTTCCCCCATACTTGTGTAGGTGGGATATTTTTTTTAGTATGTTTTGTTTGGGCAGTTATGTTTTGTTTTCTTCTTTACACAATTGTTAGGCACTTGACCATTAATTAGGTAGTGGAATAATTATTTTGTTCAAACTAATCTGAAGTAGACCAACATGCTAACTTTGTGCTCAGCTTAGTCTTTGTGGTAACTCTGACTAAAGGGCAGGTAGTTCACAGCAACCAGGTTCAGTGGTGTTAGTGCAGTTCAGTCTGTTGTTTTGGTTCCGCTTCCATACCTACCCACGTCATCATCATCATTAACTTTTCCTCAATTGGTGCAGGTGTGGCTGTAGGTTAGAAATTTGTTTCCAAACAATATGGTTCTGGGTTCAGTCCCACTGTGTGGAACTTTGGGCAAGTGTCTTCTACGGTGTCTCTGGGCTGACTGAAGTTTTGTGAGTGGATTTGGTAGACAAAAGCTGAAACTAGCCTATCGTGCACATTATCTGTCTGTCTGTCTGTCTGCCTGCCTGCCTTGTTCTCTATCTATCTATCTATTGATCGATCTATCTGTCTGTCTGTCTGTCTATCTATCTATCTTGCTCTCTGTCTGTCTGCCTGCCTATGTATGTGTGTATGTATGTGTGTATGTATGTTTGTGTGTCTGTGTTTGTCTCTCCACCATCACTTGACAATCAATGTTGGTGTGTTTACGTCCCCGTAACTTAGCGGTTCGGCAAAAGAAAACAATAGAATAAGTACTAGGCTTACAAAGAATAAGTCCTGGGATCGATTTGATCGACTAAAGGCAGTGTCCCCCCCACTATCACTTGATAATCTATGTTGGTGTGTTTACATCCCCGTAACTTAGCAGTTCAGCAAAAGAAAGAGCTAGAATAAGTACTAGGCTTACAAAGAATAAGTCCTGTGGTCAATTTGTTTGACTAAAAGCAGTGCTCCAGCATGGCCACAGTCAAATGACTGAAACAAGTAAAAGAAAATGATTTTTACAGAATCTGTTTCATTATTAATGTGAAGAAAGTATAGAAAGTCTACTAGTATGGAAACATTGGAAAGTGTTTTATTCACAAGATGTATGTACTTCAATACCAACCCACCTGAAACTGCCTCTGGCTCTGTAGTATAAATGTCTTGTTTTCATAAGTCCCGAATTAAAATCTTGCACCAAACTTTAGTCACAATTTATGTTCCTAACGCTAACTAAATGATAACTAAGTTATTTTACTAAATTCTTTGTTATATTTAAAATGAATTGAAAGAAACAGAATATCTCAACAGAAATATGGTAACAAAAGGGTTAAAATATATAATAGAGAAACAATTCTTAACCCTTTTGATACCAACCCAACTGAAACTGCTTCTGGCTCTGTAGTACAAATGTCTCGTTTTCATAAGTTTTGAATTAAAATCTTCCACCAAACCCTTGTCACAATTTATGTTTCTAACACTAGCTTAATGTTAACTAAATTATTTTACTAAATTCTTTGTTACATTTAAAATGAATCGAAAGAAACATAGAGCATCTCAAAAGAAGTATGGTAACAAAAGGGTTAAAATCTGATTTTCACATTATGAAGTTGATAGCATCTTGTATGATCAGGATTAAGTCTTTGAAGCCACTATTTGCTTAAGTGTTGTTGTAATATAGAGCTACACTCTTTACTCTTTTTACTCTTTTACTTGTTTCAGTCATTTGACTGCGGCCATGCTGGAGCACCGCCTTTAGTCGAGCAAATCGACCCTGGGACTTATTCTTTGTAAGCCCTTACTTATTCTATCGGTCTCTTTTGCCGAACCACTAAGTGACGGGGACGTAAACACACCAGCATCGGTTGTCAAGCAATGCTAGGGGGACAAACACAGACACGCAAACACACACACACACACACATACATACATATATACGACAGGCTTATCTCAGTTTCCGTCTACCAAATCCACTCACAAGGCATTGGTCAGCCCGGGGCTATAGCAGAAGACACTTGCCCAAGATGCCACGCAGTGGGACTGAACCCGGAACCATGTGGCTGGTTAGCAAGCTACTTACCACACAGCCACTCCTGCGCCTGTTGAAGATCTATTTTTTTTATAATGGTGGAGAGATCTGCTGATATTGTTGACTAGATGTTTTCAAAAAAAAAAACTATGAACAGGGGATTACATTCTATGTTAATGTAGGTCTTGTTCCATGGATTTGTTTCTTCAATGCTGTAATTATTTTATCAGAGATACTGCCTTTCATTTTCACTTTCTCTTTTAACCCTTTATCATTTGAACCAGACATATCATAGGCCAGGAGTGGCTGTGTGGTAAGTAGCTTGCTAACCAACCACATGGTTCCGGGTCAGTCCACTGCGTGGCATCTTGGGCAAGTGTCTTCTGCTATAGCCCCGGGCCGACCAATGCCTTGTGAGTGGATTGGTAGACGAAACTGAAAGAAGCCGTCGTATATATAATATATATATATATGTGTGTGTGTGTTTGTGTGTCCCCCCCTAGCATTGCTTGACAACCAATGCTGGTGTGTTTACGTCCCCGTCACTTAGCGGTTCGGCAAAAGAGACCGATAGAATAAGTACTAGGCTTACAAAGAATAAGTCTCGGGGTCGATTTGCTCGACTAAAGGTGGTGCTCCAGCATGGCCACAGTCAAATGACTGAAACAAGTAAAAGAGTAAAAGAGTATATCTGGTAAAATATACAAGTATATTTACTATATACAAGTAAAAGAGTAAAAGAGATTAAGTCTTTGAAGCCACTATTTGCTTAAGTGTTGTTGTAATATAGAGCTACACTCTTTACTCTTTTTACTCTTTTACTTGTTTCAGTCATTTGACTGCGGCCATGCTGGAGCACCGCCTTTAGTCGAGCAAATCGACCCTGGGACTTATTCTTTGTAAGCCCAGTACTTATTCTATCGGTCTCTTTTGCCGAACCACTAAGTGACGGGGACGTAAACACACCAGCATCGGTTGTCAAGCAATGCTAGGGGGACAAACACAGACACGCAAACACACACACACACACACATACATACAATATACGACAGGCTTATCTCAGTTTCCGTCTACCAAATCCACTCACAAGGCATTGGTCAGCCCGGGGCTATAGCAGAAGACACTTGCCCAAGATGCCACGCAGTGGGACTGAACCCGGAACCATGTGGCTGGTTAGCAAGCTACTTACCACACAGCCACTCCTGCGCCTGTTGAAGATCTATTTTTTTTATAATGGTGGAGAGATCTGCTGATATTGTTGACTAGATGTTTTCAAAAAAAAAAACTATGAACAGGGGATTACATTCTATGTTAATGTAGGTCTTGTTCCATGGATTTGTTTCTTCAATGCTGTAATTATTTTATCAGAGATACTGCCTTTCATTTTCACTTTCTCTTTTAACCCTTTATCATTTGAACCAGACATATCATAGGCGCAGGAGTGGCTGTGTGGTAAGTAGCTTGCTAACCAACCACATGGTTCCGGGTTCAGTCCCACTGCGTGGCATCTTGGGCAAGTGTCTTCTGCTATAGCCCCGGGCCGACCAATGCCTTGTGAGTGGATTTGGTAGACGGAAACTGAAAGAAGCCTGTCGTATATATATATATATATATATATATGTGTGTGTTTGTGTGTGTCCCCCTAGCATTGCTTGACAACCAATGCTGGTGTGTTTACGTCCCCGTCACTTAGCGGTTCGGCAAAAGAGACCGATAGAATAAGTACTAGGCTTACAAAGAATAAGTCTCGGGGTCGATTTGCTCGACTAAAGGTGGTGCTCCAGCATGGCCACAGTCAAATGACTGAAACAAGTAAAAGAGTAAAAGAGTATATCTGGCTAAAATATTCTACCTGTTATATGTTCAAACTGATTAGATCTAGCCTCTTACATGTACTCTAAAATGTCATTTTAAAAATTAACCAACGTCGCCTTACTGGCACCTGTGCCGGTGGCATGTGTAAAAAGATTCGAGCGAGGTCATTGCCAGTACCGCCTGGCATGTAAAAGCATCCACTACACTCTCGGAGTGGTTGGCGTTAGGAAGGGCATCCAGCTGTAGAAACTCTGCCAGATCAAGATTGGAGCCTGGTGTGGCCGTCTGGTTCACCAGCCCTCAGTCAAAATCGTTCAACCCATGCTAGCATGGAAAGCGGATGTTAAACAATGATGATGATGATGATCTCAAAGCTATGAGCTTAAGCACGGTGAATTCTAAATACTGTGAATGGATGAACATTAGATTCAACAGAATAATGTGAATACTAAAGGGTTAATTGTGAATAAACAAATAGTTTGTCTGCAACAAGAATCTGCTCTTCCCCAAGGCTTTTCTCTCACACCCTGTTCCACATTTAATGTAAGGACTCACCACATGTTCTTGGGTTTTTTAAAGTATTGTAAGTTATATGGTGACTTCATTAGTGCTGGTGGCATGGAAAAAAAAAAGCATGCAGTACATACTGTAAAGTGGTTGGCCTTGGGAAGGATATCCAGTCATAGAAACCATTCCAAAACAGACCTTGGAACACAATGTAGAACTTAGACCCACTGAATCCTTGTCAAACTGTCCAATCCTTGCCAGCATGGAACATCATCATCATCGTTTAATATCCGTTTTCCGCGCTAGCACGGGTTGGACGGTTCAACCGGGGTCTGGGAAGCCAGGGGCTGCACCAGGCTTCAGTCTGATCTGGCAGTGTTTCTACAGCTGGATGCCCTTTCTAACGCCAACCACTCCACGAGTGTAGTGGGTGCTTTTTACGTGCCAGGGGAGTCTGGCATCGGCCACAATCGGTTGGTGCTTTTAACGTGCCACCGGCACGGAAGCCAGCCAAGGCAGCGCTGACATCGGCCACGTTCAGATGGTGCTTTTTATGTGCCACCGGCACAGAAGCCAGTCGAGGTGGCGCTGGCATCGGCCACGTTCGGATGGTGATGGTTGTTAAATGCTGTTATGAGGCCATTGTATATTGCTTATTTCAAAATTACATCAATTTAATTAACATGCTTATTTTTTTGTTTTTTTTTGTCTTTTAAATCTTTCTGTTTTTAATTTCTTCTTCTTCAGGTTGCTGAGCTGAAGCGTGTGAACCATCTTATTCGTGACCAGGATCTCTTTGGAAGAAAATTAGTTAAAGTCCCTATCAGAAAATATGGCCATATCACCGAGGTCCACAGTGACTTACTGATCACAGATTCAAACACATTAGACTCGACAACACACAATGCCCCAACGGGCCTCGTCGACTGCTCCGACGAGATGACACCAGGAGCATCGAACAGTGTAGACAATGAGAGTTGCAATCTCAGTGATCCGGACATGCAACGTAAGATAATTCAGAGCCTTAGCATCAAAGACATGATACACCCACAGACAAAATCGGCTGAAGAATTCCTACGTAGCATGGACCGTGACTTGGAAGTGATCCGGAACTCAACGAAGACAAGCTGTCAGTCTCTGAACGAGGTGATATCCGTTTTGACCAACAAGTCAATCCAGCCCCTTCAGAAGCCTAATAATGTTTGGAGTTGTTCAGAAGAAGGCTGTGGACTTCGCTACAAAACTATAGTTGCTGCTGTTGTATTCATAGGAATAGTCGTTCCTATTTTTATAATTATATATTTTAAATATCATAAACCTGACTAAACTTTCTTATCTTGTTATGTCATCATCATCATAATCATTGTAATGATAATAAGAATCATCATCACCATCTTTGTTGTTGTTGTTGTTCCCTCTACAACTACTAATAACATTTCTGTTAATTACAATCTTTGTTTTCTTCATCATAATCATCAACATTATCATTTTCATTAATATTTTTAACATTTCACCTCATCAATATCATCTCCATTATAAACATTATTTAATTCATTCTCTAACCCCCCACCTTTCTCTCTCTTTCTTTCTCTCTCTCTCTCTCTCTCCTACAGCTTTTGGGTTACTTGTATAATATACATACACATACACAAAAAAACCAAATAAAATCCCAAAGACAATAAAAACATGACAAAAAAAGCCACAAAAATATGTAAAAAAAAAGTAATGGGTTTGTAATTGAAGGGAAGAACTAAATGAATAAGAAAAATGGAATTTTTTTTTGTGTGTTTTCCCAGAGTACTGAGTCCTTCCATAATTCTCTCCTTTCTGGTTCCTGAATTCTCCAAGAATCTCCCATTTTAGTTCTGTTAAACTGCTCGACTTTTATAATCTGATTACTGCTGAAACTTATTGCCAAATATAGTTTATACATATATAAGGTTGAAATACTAATTATTCACACATATACACATGCATATACATACATGCACATAAACATTACATATGTATTGTGTATATTCACAATACATATATATTGATATATATTAAATATATAATGTATATTTATGTATGGGGAAAAATTAGTGTATGTATGTGTGTATGTAATATATATAAATAAAACAATGTGTATGTGTGTATATGTATATATGTATGTATGTATGTATATATAAGGGGATGCTGAAAAGTTCCTGGTTTTTAGGGGTATCGTGAAAGTTTGAAGGCCTAAACTTCCAAGTTCTTTTACTGGGCTTAGAAAAACTGAAGGATCTCTGCAATAAATGTGTGAATCGGAGAGGGGAATATGCTGAATAAAATTATAATTAACTGTTCCTCATGTATTTCCTTTTTTAATCCACAACCGGGAACTTTTCCGCATTCCCTTTTATATAATTTAAACTATAAGTATATCAAACATCAAACAACATAAATTCTTGATCACACACAAACACATATGCATATATCTATGTATTAGATATATACAAGAGTGGCAGAAACGTTAGCACACCGGGCGAAATGCGTAGCCGTATTTGGTCTTGCCGTTACGTTCTGAGTTCAAATTCCACCGAGGTCGACTTTGCCTTTCATCCTTTCGGGGTCGATAAATTAAGTACCAGTTACGCACTGGGGTGGATGTAATCGACTTAATCCGTTTGTCTGTCCTTGTGTGTCCCCTCTGTGTTTAGCCCATTGTGGGTAGTAAAGAAATAGGTTAGTTGTCTTTATGAAGCTGTACGTGTGTTCAAGTCTAATATTACATTGCTATGTATGTGTATATTACCCGTTCTAATATGTACACACACACACACACACACACACGTATACTTGTGTTTTCGTGTAATGTAAATCTCTGTTATGTGAACGTGTGTATGATAAATAAGTTTATGTTAACACAGTTCTATATACTTGTCTTGTATTTTAAGGAATCAGTCTTTAACACAAATGGGAGCTTAACATATGAGAGAAATAAACATTTGCAAACACTTCATTTTTTCAGATAATTGAGGTCGTCTTTTATCTTTTGTTTTATTTGTTGACATGTGGCCATGCTGGGGCACTGCCATGAAGGGTCTTGTCAAACAAATTGACCTTAAGCGCAGGAGTGGCTGTGTGGTAAGTAGCTTGTTTACCAACCAAGTGTCTTCTACTACATCCTCGGGCCAACCAAAGCCTTGTGAGTGGATTTGGTAGACGGAAACTGAAAAGAAGCCTGTCATATATATATGTATATATATATATATATATATATATATATATATATATATATATATATGCGTGTGTGTGTTTGTGTGTCTGTGTTTGTCCCCCTAGCATTGCTTGACAACCGATGCTGGTGTGTTTATGTCCCCGTTGCTTGATTAAAGGCAGTGCTCCAGCATGGCCGCAGTCAAATGACTGAAACAAGTAAAAGAGTAAAGAGAAAGAGTTAGTGATTGCTTTTAAGCTTGGTTCTTATTATATCGATGTCTTTTGCTTGACTGCTAATTTACAAGGATGTAAACAAACCAACACTAGTTGTCAAGCAGTGATGGGGACAAACAGACACACACACATATACATACACATACATATATACATATCGTGCTGGTGGATGCAATAAGCACCATTCATGCGTGGACCAATGCCGCCTGACTGGCTTCCCATGCTGGTGGCACGTAAAAAGCACCACCCGAATGTGGTCGATGCCAGTCCCCCTGCCCCGAGTGGCTCCTGTGCCTAGTGGCATGTAAAAAGCACCATCCAAACGTGGTTGATGCCAGTGCTGCCTGACTGGCTCCCATGCCAGTTGGATGAAAAAAGCACCCATTACACTCTTAGAGTGGTTGGCCTCCAGCTGTAGAAACCTCGCCAGATCAGATTGAGCCTGGTACAGCCTCCTGGCTTGCCAGTCCCCAGTCAAACCGTCTAAACCATGCCAGTATGGAAAACGATGTTAAACATTGATGATATATATATATTACGGAGATGTACTCGCATAGCAAGTAATTTGATCTGAGATCGTGTGCTGAAACGAAAACAATTGCAGCGTGGAAGGTGTTTATAAGCCATTTAAGAAACACACAAAAGCCGTTCGATTCACTTCAACATTTAAGTTTAATTTGTTGATATATATATATATATGGGCGCAGGAGTGGCTGTGTGGTAAGTAGCTTGCTAACCAACCACATGGTTCCGAGTTCAGTCCCACTGCATGGCATCTTGGGCAAGTGTCTTCTGCTATAGCCCCGGGTGGATTTGGTAGCCGGAAACTGAAAGAAGCCTGTCGTATATATGTGTATACATATATATATATGTATGTGTGTTTGTGTTTGTCCCCCTAGCATTGCGACTGATGCTGGTGTGTTTACATCCCTGTCACTTTGCGGTTTGGCAAAAGAGACCGATAGAATAAGTTCTGGGGCTGATTTGCTCGACTAAAGGCGGTGCTCCAGCATGGCCACAGTCGAATAACTGAAACAAGTAAAAAAGAGGAAAAAAGAGAAAATGTATATCCCTCTCTCTCTTAGTTATATATATATACAGGGTTGGCCAAAAGTAAATCAAAACCCTTTTAATTCCAAGATTAAAAAAAAATTATTTTATATGGGGCTTTGCTAATAAATAGACAAATGTTTAAAAAAAACCCAGTGATTTTTAACTCACAGCAATCAATTATTAAATATTCATAATTGGAATGAATAAATAAAATTGAATATTAAGTATTTATGGAACTTTGTTTTACTGTCAAGTGACTCTTGGCCAATCTTGTATCATCATAATCATCATCGTTTAATGTCTGCTTTCCATGCTGGCATGGTTTGAACGGTTTGACTGAGGGCTGGTGAACCAGAGGCTGCACCAGGCTCAATCTGATCTGGCAAAGTTTCTACAGCTTGATGCCCTTCCTAATGCCAACCACTCTGAGAGTGTAGTGGGTGCTTTTATGTACCACCAGCACAAGGGCCAGTCAGGTGGTTCTGGCAACGACCTCGTTCAAAAAGTGTTTTTATGTGCTACCTGCACTGGCAACGACCACACTTGAATGTTGTTTTTGACACACACACACACACACATACATACGCACACATAGTGCCAGTTAAAATGCATCCTACACATTCCATTAAGTGATTGGCATTAGGAAGGGCATCCAGCCATAGAAACCATGCCAAAACTGACAATTGGAGCCTGGACAGCTCTCCACCTGGACAACTATCAAACCATCCAACCCATGACAGCATGGAAAACGGATGTGAGATGATGATGATGATTTACTGTTAAGGTGAGATCAACAAAACAGCAAAAAAAAAATGTACCCCATGAAGTGAGAAATATTAGTTAATGTACACTATTTTAAAATAAGAGCTGCTGATAGTTTCTTGCCATTAAGACCTGTGGTTAGGTAGGATTTTATAACATTCTTCATGTTGCCAAGCAATCTCTGGGCTCTGAGCACATGGAGATTGCTTGAGGACGCAAGCCACATTATAAATATCTGCCAAATCACATGTCTTAATGGAAAGAAACAATAAGTAGCTCTTATTTTAATACAGTCTACATTAAATGATACATATATATCATCATCATCATCGTTCGTTTAACGTCCACTTTCCATACTAGCATGGGTTGGACAATTTGACTGAGGACTGACAAACCAGATGGCTGCACCAGGCTCCAATCTTGATCTGGCAGAGTTTCTACAGCTTGATACCCTTCCTAATGCCAACCACTCTGAGAGTGTAGTGGGTGCTTTTACGTGCCACCGGCATGAGAGCCAGTCAGGTGGTACTAGCAATGGCCATGCTCAAATGGTGTTTTTTACGTGCCACCTGCACAGGAGCCAGTCCAGTGGCACTGGCAACGACCTCGCTCGAATAATTTTTCACGTGCCACTGGCACAAATGCCAGTAAGGCGACACTGGTAATGATTATGCTCGAATGGTGCTATTTACGTGCCACCAGCATGGAAGCCAGTTAACTGCTTGGATGGTGCTCTTATGTGTGTGTGTGTATGTATGTATGTATATATATATATATATATATATATATATAGGCGCAGGAGTGGCTGTGTGGTAAGTAGCTTGTTTACCAACCACATGGTTCCGGGTTCAATCCCACTGCGTGGCACCTTGGGCAAGTGTCTTCTACTATAGCCACGGGCCGACCAAAGCCTTGTGAGTGGATTTGGCAGACGGAAACTGAATGAAGCCCGTCGTATATATGTATATATATATATATATATATATATATATATATGCGTGTGTGTGTTTGCATGTCTGTGTTTGTTCCCCTAGTATTGCTTGACAACCGATGCTGGTGTGTTTATGTCCCCGTTACTTAGCGGTTCGGCAAAAGAGACCGATAGAATAAGTATTGGGCTTACAAAAGAATAAGTCCCGGAGTTGAGTTGCTCGATTAAAGGCGGTGCTCCAGCATGGCCGCAGTCAAATGACTGAAACAAGTAAAAGAGTATATATATATATATATGCATATGTGTATGATGGGCTTCTTTTAGTTTCCATCTACCAAATCCACTCGGTTCAGGGCTATAGTAGAAGCCAGTTGCTGAAGGTTCCACGCAGTGGGACTGAACCCAAAACCAAGTGGTTGGGAAGTAAGCTTTTTACCACACAGCCATGTCTGCTTCTATGTCTGTGATTCTCAACCTTTTTCCCCCTTATGGATCCCATTGTTTCCTAGTTTACTCAGATGGACCCCCATAACTATTGGATATTTAAAAAAAATCCTATCATATTTTTATAATTAAATATTATTAGGAACGTATTCTTTTTAAATTTTTTTTTTATTTTACTTGTTTTAGTCATTTGACTGCAGCCATACTGGGGCACACCTTGAAGGATTTTAGTTGGATAAATTAAGCCTAGTACTTATTCTATCAGTCTCTTTTGCTGAATGGCTAAGTTACAGTTATGTAAACATACCAACATTGGTTGTCAAGCAGTGATGGTGGGACAAGGACATGGACACGCACATATATGATACAATGGGCTTCTTTCAGTTTCCATCTACCAAATCAACTCACAAGGCTTTGGTCGGCCTGAGGCTATAGTAGAAGACTAAAATATTTTGTGTATTGCAAAAAAATCTTATACCCCCCCCCCCAAGTCATATGGACCCAGATTTGGGAACCAAGGATCTATGTGTTGATTGATTCTGTGTTTTGTTTTCTATGAATTTGAAGAGATATACTGCTTTCTTGCTTGAGCGTTTCAGAGATAGAGGCAACATCTAAACACATTGATTCAATGTTTGTAGGTATGTGGTACTTTGTTATGCAAACACAATATAACATGAAGTCATCATCATCATCATCACCATCGTTTAATGTCTCCTTTCCATGCTAGCATGGGTTGGACGATTTGACTGAGGACTGGCAAGCCAGATGGCTGCACTAGACTCCAATCTGATCTGGCAGAGTTTCTACAGCTGGATGCCCTTCCTAACGCCAACCACTCTGAGAGTGTAGTGGGTGCTTTTACGTGCATGAGGGCCAGTTAGGTGGTGCTGGCAACGGCCACACTGAAATAGTGCTTTTTATGTGCCAACTGCACATATGTTTTTATAAGTCAGTACCACATTCTACTGTGTCAGCAGTGCTTGTTACATTATTTTTAAGGTTGTTTTTACAGATACTCTATAGAAGCTCTAGCCATCACTGATTTTGTTTTGAGACACGATGGGCTTCTTTCAGTTTCCATCTACCAAATCCACTCACAATGCTTTGGTCGGTATGAGGCTATGATAGAAGACACTTGCCGAAGGTGTTATGCAATGGGACTGAACCTGGAACCATGTGGTTGGGAAGCAAACTCCTTACCACACAGCTTCGCCTGTAACATGTTTGAGATTGGAGACAAAAGTGGGTAATGAGTGTATATGTCATACTTCGGAGGTTGCTGCCCCTTCATCAGCACACATCAAACCCACTTCTGTCTCCGAAAACATTGCTTATATCATCATCATCATTGTTCGACCGAAACTAGGTAAATAAAACCATCGAACAGAGATTGTCGGAAGCGACACCTACTGGCTGGCTACGCTGCATTGAAAAGGGGCAATACCCCGAAACGCGTCTGTAGCTGCCGGTCAAGTAGTGTGGAGCTACTGACCTCCCTTGTTCGAAGGTTATATGGATACAGTTTGTGTATCAAATAGCTAACTTAAGGCGATGGCCTCATGGAGCTAATAAGCGGACAGCTTTTTTCTTATTTTTATAAGAATGCCATATTAGTATGGCGATAACTATTATTTTCCGGGAACGCTGCCGCTGTTCTCTTTTAGAGAGACTTAGTAATTTTAATATTTCTATTATTGAAAACAAGTGGATGTATTCCACCGAAACTAGGTAAATAAAACCATCGAACAGAGATTGTCGGAAGCGACACCTACTGGCTGGCTACGCTGCATTGAAAAGGGGCAATACCCCGAAACGCGTCTGTAGCTGCCGGTCAAGTAGTGTGGAGCGACTGACCTCCCTTGTTCGAAGGTTATATGGATACAGTTTGTGTATCAAATAGCTAACTTAGGCGATGGCCTCATGGAGCTAATAAGCGGACAGCTTTTTTCTTATTTTTATAAGAATGCCATATTAGTATGGCGATAACTATTATTTTCATATATATATATATATATATATATATATATATATATATATACGTGGATATATATATATACGTGGATTAACTGTTGAAGTGGACGGACGTCTATTTGTTTCTCTCCCAAGTCAGTAGCAAGCTACACAGCTTCAAAACTAACTGACCTTAAATATATATATATTTGTAACCACGTGTTTGCCTACAAACCCGTAAGTACGTTTTCATTTAACTACAAATTGTTATATACAACTGTTTTTCTTTTAATATCCTCAAACAACCAAATAATCAAAAACTCACACCCTTAAGAGAGAACATTTATATATATATATACACTTCTTTAACTCCCAAGAAAGAATATATATATTTTCAAAAATCAAAAGGAAAACAAACAAAAGAAAAACAAACATGACTAACTTGCAGGCCTGCAACAGACGAAATTGGTCTGATAACGAAATTGATGTTTTAATAAACACATGGCTCTCTCTTTCCCAAACAGAAAATCTAAATGTCTTGTGTTTGAATGAGATTGCCGAAAAAACATCACAAGTGGTCAACACACGATCCGTCAAACAGATTCGTAGCAAGTTGAAACATATCGAAGTATCTTTCAAACTGATAAGAGGCCATTATGAAAAGCTTCTACATATTTTCACAGTTCAAGAACAACAACAGCTAGAAAATCAGCAGCCACAACAACAACAACAACAACAGAATGAGCCACTCCTGGTTCCCAGCACAATGGCTGACCCTGACATCGGTCAGGCACAACAACAACAACAACAGCCACAGCAACAAGAACAACAACAGCCACTCCTCAACTCTAGCTTACTAGACGATTCACTAAATGCCAGTATCTTTTCACCGCTCTCACAGCAACCACCACAATTATCATCATCATCATCACCACCGCTGCCACCATCGTCTTCTATCACCAAAAATACCGACAGAAAACCAAATAAGAAACCACTGCCCTCTTCCCCCACATCACCACTCAATACTACTGCAGTAACAAAAACTTAAAGAAACATAGGAAGCAGAATGCGCCCCACACGGCACAAACAAGAAATCCCCAAATATGCCGCTATTCACTGCGCCAGAGACTCTGCACAAATAGTGACTGCATCTTCACGCATCTACCCGGCACTAGACGCACTACCGGCCAAGGCCAAAGCACGCATCCCACAATAACATCAACACCACCAAATAGTAAATCGAAATTCAAAACACACACACTCGGAGTCCCAAAATCTGCCGGTATTCCCAACGTGAGAGAACATGTCTACTGAGTGACTGTCCCTTCACTCATCTTCCAGGGACCCGACGCACAAACAGAAACGGGGCCTCAAGCCAACACACAAACCTGAATAACAATAAAAATAGAAACACACCATGCTGCAGTAATGCTGGTCCAGTCTTTTCAGGAAGACACAAAAACAACAACAACAAAAGTGGAAACTACAACCCTATCCAACAGTGCAACCACACCTCCAGCCAAAAACTGCTCCCTAAGCAGGAAAATTCTTTTTTAGCCATGTTGAACATGGCAAAAGAGATACACAAAAACATTCTAGCCATCACTCAACACCATCCTATGCTATTACCCCAGTGCACCAATTCCCCACATTGCTGCCACTAACACACACAAAAAAATCCAAGCCCCCTGCAACAGTCAAAACCAGCCACTACACTAACCTCCACATTCCTACTCAATGCACAAGGTGTCAGCCCTTCCATCAATGCACAAAAATGGAAGGTCCAATTCATTGAAGACTGGGTTGGTAACCATTCACACCACATCCCTTTCTTCATTCTCACTGAGACCCACCTTGACAACTCCCACTTGGAAGCCGAAGTGAGAGTGAAGAATTTCACAACCATCCGCGCGGATCGTATCGGCAGGAGGAAGGGTGGAACTGCCATTTTCCTGCATGATTCATTTACGGCAGATGGAAATAGTATATTCTCCAACGGCTACTGTGAATCAGTCACCGTGCACAACAAAGCCAATGACCTGACAGTAATTGGGCTCTATAGGCCGCCCCAAACACCCATACTGTGCTTTAAAGAATGCCTCAACAGCATTAAGTGCTTTATTCAACAGTGCCATTCTAGCAACATACTCATGATGGGAGACTTCAATCTACCCTGTGTTGACTGGACTACAAACTGTTTGAAACCAAGCACTCCCGCCTCAACCGCTGACAAAGAAGCAGCAGAGTCACTTTTCGACTTTACGAATGAGTTTTTCTTGTCCCAACTTGTCCTTGCACCAACAAGACATCAGAACATTTTGGACCTAGTGTTTAGTAACCACACTAACACTATACATAACGTTACAGTGGAAAAAACCCTTCTTTCAGACCATGACATGGTTCTCTGTAACATGAAATTCCACCAGCCGAAAGCTAATCCTAGTGACCTTCCTCCAGCCCACCCATTTGACAACATGGATCTCCATAAAGCCAACTGGGATGCAATCAGGAACGAGCTATCAACCATAAAACATCTTGGCAGATCTTTGTAGACACCGTCACAGACATATGTGCAAAACACTCCCCACCAAGACCTGTGAACAAAAAGTGCAGAATCCCCCAAAACAGAAAAACCATTATCAGAAAAATAAAAAGAACAAACAAAAAAATTAACAAACTAAAGTACTGCCAACAGCAACACACACATTCGACGGCTATCGCACTGCTTGAATCCAAAAAATATAACCTCCAACAATGCATGAAGACCCTCATCAATAACCAAAGATCAGCTGAGGAGAAGTGGGCCATTGAAAAAATCAAACTCAACCCCAAAGTGTTCTTTTCATTTGCGAGGAAACGCAGGGTCACTGTCTCCACTGTAGGCCCTCTAATTGACGAAACTGGCACTCTCCAAGATAATGCCAAATCCATGGCCGAGATACTGCAGAAACAATACTGCTCTGTTTTCAGCAATCCTGATATGGCCGATCTGGGCTGTATCAGTGATGTCAACCCCCAACACACTATATCGGACATAACGTTTAGTGCCCCTGATGTCTTAGCGGCGATAAACGAAATAAAACACAATTCAGCAGTAGGCCCCGATAGATTCCCTGCTTGTGTCCTGAAGGTGTGTCGACACCAACTTGCATCTCCCCTTGCTAATCTGTGGAGAAACTCACTGGATGCTGGCTATATTCCAAAAAACCTTCTGTCCCAGTCTGTTGTCCCAGTTTTCAAAAAGGGAAACAAGTCCCTTGCAGTGAATTACCGCCCGATCTCACTCACCTCTCATATCATCAAGGTATTTGAGAGGGTGGTGAGATCTCGAATAACCCAATTTCTGGAAAGCAACAGACGGCTGATCTCCAACCAGCATGGGTTCCGTAATGGAAGGGACTGCCTAACGCAGCTCCTGCATCACCTTGAGGACATTTTGAGAGCTTTGGGAGAGGGCTCCAACACCGATGTCATCTACCTTGATTTCAGTAAGGCCTTCGACAGGGTCGATCACAAGATCCTATTGAAAAAACTATCCAACATTGGTGTCTCTGGAAAGTTACTGAAATGGATTAAGTGTTTCCTGACAGACAGATCTCAACATGTTGTAGTTGAAGGGGTAAAATCAAGCCCAGCCAAAGTCAGTAGTGGCGTTCCGCAAGGCACTGTGCTGGGCCCACTTCTTTTCATCATTTACATTAATGACATTAATGACATCATCAAGCACAGCAACATAAAAATCTTTGCAGATGACTCCAAGCTACAGAAGGTCATAAATGAGGCGAGTGACCGGACATGCCTTCAATCAGATCTACTGGCTGTTATCCAATGGGCAGAAAAAAACAATATGCTGCTGAACGAGGATAAATTTGAGCTAATCCACTTTGGAAAAGAGGATGCCCTGAAACTCCCATACTCCCTTCCTTCAGGTGAAACTCTCACGGCGTCCAACAACATCAAAGTTGACATGGCCCGCAGAATGTGTTCCTGGATTCTCAGAACTTTCCAGTCGAGAGATATCCACACCATTATCCTTCTCTTCTCCACTTTTGCCCGACCCCACCTTGAATACTGTTGTCCACTGTGGTCTCCCCACACAATACAAGGTATCATAAAAGTTGAAGCACCTCAAAGGGCAATCACAAAAAAGATAGATGGCATGACAGGCCTCGACTATTGGGGTCGGCTAGAAAAGCTAAAACTCTATTCTCTCCAATGTCGTCGTGAGCGCTACATCATCTGCATGATGTGGAAAATATTCCATCAGCATTGCCCAAATGATGTTGGCATCACCTTTAAGGTACATCCAAGGCTTGGGCCCCGTGCCATCCGCCCAAAACAAAAATCGCACTCTCATCTCATAACAACAATACGGCACAATTATTTCACCTCAATTGGCCCCGCTCTCTTTAACATTACACCAAAACACATTAAAACAGAAACTGACCCTATAGGGTTCAAGAAGTCTTTGGACAGATTCCTTCTAGAAATCCCGGATAAACCCCCTACACCTGGATATGTCTCCGTAAACAATAACTCTCTACTTGAGTGGGCCATAGTGCCCAAATTCTGACTTGAAAGACTTCACCAGGTGGTGCTATTAAGTTAGACATGGCCTGGGCCAATAATGACCGAAACCTATCAAAGTATCAAAGTATCAAAGTATATATATAACGGGAAGCTTTATGAAAATAGACAAAAGACGAAGGCAGGTGGAAAACAAACGAACAATTGTATTAGTATGGCGCTCAGGAAATATAAATAAAACAAGTCTTTAACGTTTCGAGCCTACGCTCTTCAACAGAAAGATACACAGAGAGAAAAAAAAACACAGAAAGAAGGAGAGAAAAAAAATGCGTGCAGTAGCTAACGAATCAACATGGCGATCTGATTTCGGCCAGAGGTCAAAGATCAAACATGAGACGCGAGAGTGAAATAAGGGGAGATAATAGGGTTGATAATATGGTTGAAGGACCAGCTAATAGTGCGTAGGAGGGGTCTGGACGTGTGTATGTATAGGGTTGGTGTATGTATTAGTATGTATAAGGGTGTGTGTGTGTGTGTGTATGAGAGAGTATTAGTGCGTAGGATTGGTGTGGACGTGCGTATGTATGGGGTTGGTGTATGTATTAGTATGTATTAGTATGTATTAGTACGTATTAGTATGTATAAGTGTGTGTGTGTGTATGAGAGAGTATAAGTGCGTATGAGAGGTCTGGACGTGTGTATGTATAGGGTTGGTGTATGTATTAGTATGTATTAGTACGTATTAGTATGTATTAGTTGGTGTATGTATTAGTATGGCACATCATATATGATGTGATGTGTAAAGTCGTGTGGTGTAGTGTGGAGAGAGGAGAAGAGGGGGAGGAGAGGAGGGGGGAGAGAGAGGAGGAGGAGGAGGGAAGGAGGAAAGAGGGAGAGGGGGAGAGAGAAGGGGAGTGAGGGAGCAGAGGGAAGGGGAAGAGGGAAGGAGGGAGGGAGAAAGAGGGAAGAAGGGAAAGGGAGTAGGGGTGAAAGGATGAAGGACTGAAGAAGTAGGGGTCGGGGGGGAAGGTAGGTGAGGAGGGGGGAGAGGGGGAGTTAGATGAGGAGGGGGGGAGAGTTGAGACCAAATGGCGTATAAGAGCGAAGAGAGAAGATTAATCCTGTTCACGGCGCAAACGGGAATCCGGATGGCCTCTGTGTAAGGACAAACCGAACACAGATAGGTGTTGCAAGGAGTGACCGGTGGAGCGGAAATGGCGTGAGACCGGTGTGTCGTTCGCAAGGTGGATGTCACGAAGGTGTTCCGCGAACCGGTCAGCCAAGCGGCGTCCCGTTTGTCATACATATATATATATATATAAATATACCAATACACATGTATGTATGTATCTATGTATATATATACATATATACATATATATATATATATATATATATATATATATATATGTATATATGTATATATATACATAGATACATACATACATGTGTATTGGTATATATATATATATATATATATATATATAAACATACATTCGAATATATGCATAATACACGCGCGCGCGCGCACGCACAGACATGTGCTTGCAATTGAACGCAAAATGGAAAAAAGTCAGTATGAAAAAGACAAGCTTTTTAAAAAAAGTTTTATTAATTTAACTCTTAAAAAGAAAGAAGACTTCATATTTCGAACACTAGTTCTTCATCAGAAGAAAGCTAGAGAAGTACAATAAAGGAAGAGACAAATTGAAACAATGTAGTTGGAGGTGAGAAAAGAATAAAAAGAAAAAGGTAAAGGGCCAGGGAAAAGCCGGTTCTGTGGAAGGGTTTAAGAGGGGTGGTGGAGGGGTGGAGGGGTGTGCATGAATCTGAGTGTATCGGTGTTTGGGGATGAGCATATGGTGGAGTTGTGTGTATATGTTTTTTAGAAATGTGTGGATGTGTAAACATGTCAAGTTTGTGAGTATAGTGACCCGGTATAGTGGGATGTGGGCCCTCCGCCAACCTTCCACAGGTTCACTATCGCCAAGTTTATTTCACTACTTGTTATGTGTGTGTGTGTGTGTGTGTGTGTGTGTGTGTGTGTGTGTGTGTGTGTGTGTGTGTGTGTGTGTGTGTGTCTATCTGTCTATCTATCTACAATATTCTTTTCTACTCTAGGCACAAGGCCCGAAACTTTTTTTTGGGTGGGGGGCAGTCGATTAAATTGACCTCTGTACGCAACCGATACTTAATTTATCGACCCCGAAAAGATGAAAGGCAAAGTCGACCTCGGTGGAATTTGAACTCAGAACGTAAAGACAGACGAAATACTGCTAAGCATTTCGCCCGGCGTGCTAACGTTTTTGTCAGCTCGCCGCCTTATACAATATTATAAATATTAAAAAGCCAGAAACAAATACACGCCTAAATAAATATAATCACACATGACTTAATACTATTTACGATATAAAAACAATTAACGATTATTTATTTACTTCACAAAGTAAGTTAACCTTACAGCAAGTATCGTGAAAGCGAAAACTTTCAATATATAACGTACATATATAAGTCGACACACACGTATATCAATATATTCTTTTTTTTTTGCTATATTCCTAGCATTTGAGCAATTAATAGTCGAATAAACCATGTATAGAATCAACCATCGATTTAAAATATATTCAAGTTTATTCCCTGCTCGAGGAGTTCCTTCTGAATTCGAGCGTCCATCCTTTCATTTTGAGCGACTGTCATCCATTCTTTCCACGTAGAAACTTTTCCTGAAAAGAGAAAAAGAATAATAATAATAATAATGAAATTATTGTATACAGTGCTCAGGTGCACCACAACTTGTCAGAAAGTGCATATAAAGTACATGCAGTAATGTAGAAATGTCTGGAAAGCGAACAGTGTATGAGTCAGATACATACTTGCGTGTGTATGGAGGGGAGAAAATCAAGTGTAGTGTTGGCGAATCTCAGGAAGCATGGAAGTTTTGAAGGATCCTGTGTTCCGACAACTAACAACTGATGCCGGCAGTTTGTTCCATGCTTCAGCAACTCTCAGCGTGAAAAAATGTTTCCTGAAGTCATGGGAGCTGTGCTGTTTTCTTACTTTGTAAATATGTCCACGGGTGTTAGATGGGAGGAGTTTGAAAATAGTAGGTAACCATCGAAGAATTTAGTTGCATCTTTTCTGTTTTCATTGTTACTGTTGTCGTCGGGGGTATTTGCTAGAATATGCATATATAATGACGGATACCTTATTTCAGGATGTGTCCCCCCCCACGCGCACACACACACACACACTCCCATTGTTTCTTTCGTTTTTGTCCTTAATATCTAACACATTCCCTGGTTCAGTTTCCACTCATTCGTTCTTATTTATGTTATCCTTTACTCGGAAAAGGAATTAAGAGCTAATATCAGAAAGGGCAAACGTGGAAAAATGGACTAAAACGAAAGAGAAAATATGTATGCCTATGTATATATATATATATATACATAAATGAGGGTGAAAAATTTGATATTAATTTAATAATACCATCAATTTAACACGAAGTGGCTTAGCACATAAAAAACCAGGTCGCTCTCTTATATTTATGTATATATATATATATATATAAACACACACGTGCACATACATGTACATACACATGCACATACATACACACACATCTATATCTTGAAACTGAAGTTCTCACCTGAACGAAAAAATCCACTGTTATCTTTGAAGTTTATTTTGAAAACATCTTCTTTAACAGATATTTTCTCCTTTTTCATTCTGTCAAATGTGCACATATCTGCAATATCTTTAATCAGTTGCTCATCAATTTCCTTGCCAAGAAATTTTGCAATCAATGATACGATTTTCACAAGATCCTGTTCAGAAGAGAATACAGACATATTAGACTTTAAACTTTCACTTTCTCTTCCTTCTTGTCATACATTTAATCATTACATATTTGTTACACAGAGAGCTGGCTTGATATCTTGCTTTGTTAATTCTTTATACTTTTTCATTAAATTACCCTTTACTTAATTGTTCCTGTTGTGGTCGTTAAGCTATTCTAGTACTGACACAAAATATCTCTGAATATTAACACAAGTTAAAAGACGTAAAAGATGGATTTCAGAATTCAAAATATGATTTAGTATTCCATTTTATAGCTGGTTTAACTCTTTTGCTACACTCGTCGGCCTGAGCTGAGAAAATAGTTTATTTAATGAACTGCATCAAAATATTAAAAAAAAACCAACAAAAATACTGATTCTTAAGAGCAGGAATCGTAAAAGATAAATTACTTATAAAGCAATGCATTGTTAGAAATGCTATAGAATGTACGATGTGGGTGTTAGGAAAAGAATTAATCAAAGACTTAGAGAAAAGTATTCTCTTTACTCTTTACTCTTTTACTTGTTTCAGTCATTTGACTGCGGCCATGCTGGAGCACCGCTTTTTAGTCGAGCAAATCGACCCCGGGACTTATTCTTTGTAAGCCCAGTACTTATTCCATCGGTCTCTTTTTCCGAACCGCTAAGTGACGGAGACGTAAACACACCAGCATCGGTTGTCAAGCAATGCTAGGGGGACAAACACAGACACACAAACACACACACACACACACACATATATATATAAATATATACGACAGGCTTCTTTCAGTTTCCGTCTACCAAATCCACTCACAAGGCTTTGGTCGGCCCGAGGCTATAGTGGAAGACACTTGCCCTAGGTGCCACACAGTAGGAATGAACCCGGAACCATGTGGTTGGTTAGCAAGCTACTTACCACACAGCCACTCCTGCGCACTTCGAAAGAATAAAGATCACACAGAATACAACGAATCGTTTAGTATTTCAAAAGGAATTAAAGACAAGAGTAATTATTGTGTTCTGTTATAAATGTCAGTAAAATACCGTTGTATTTATGATAGATTTCGTGATAGTTTTTTTTAAAATTCTTTTTTGAGTTCAGGTTATTTTTCTGAGTTTGTTAAAGGGGGTTACCTAAAAATCTCATTGGCAGTCGTGATCCAGACTGCCGTATTACACTCCGTTATATGATAAATCACTGAAAGTAAACGAACTAAGTGAGATTCTCAACTAAGCTTGGTATGGAATATTTAGACTTCTTGTCATTCGACCGTCTAACGGCTTGGCCGGTTAGACTCAACCTCCATACACAATAACATTAGTCATAAAAATCGCTGTAGTTAGCCAAAAGAAAACAACGTTGCAGAAACCCTTATACTAGTGAAAAAGGAATGATATATGAAAGTAAAGAGAAAAAAGGGATCTTTTCGGTTTGAACGGCAGTTTTTAACATAATTTCTAGGTAACTAAAAAATTTTAAACTTCGTATACTGGTAGAATGTGTTTATAAAACATCTTTTTCTCTTGGCTTTATTGAGAAAATTCTATAGTTTGTAAGATATTTGTTGTTTTTTTTCTTCAATTTCTGCTATTTCAACCAATCACTGACGTCCATTGAGGTAAATAACATTCCGTGCCGTATGAATATGTCCCTCGTTTAAGAAACAGATTAGGTTTATTTACATTTGTGAAGAAAAAAAAATACCCCCCCCTTAACCCTAACCCTAAAAGAGATTGAAATGCAATAGATCGATACTAGGGTCATAATTATGGCTGACAATTTCATATGACACCGCTAGAAAAAAACTGCCGTTCAAACCGAAAAGATCAGAATAAAATAATAAAGAGAAGAATGAGATAGTGGTAAGAAATAGAAAAAAGAAGATAGCTATGTAACACCTACCTTCGAAGCCTCTTCATATGTTATTATGAGAACATTGGGGTTGTCTTTGATTATTGGCCACCACTGTCTTGTGTATTCAAAATAATCACCACTGGGGACTGTAACGACCAGAAAATGAAATTTGTTTACAATTAATGTTTACGTTGTGGGACTGTCCATTCTTTTGAAATTGAAATTTTTTTACTATCCTATAAAAATCATTTACTTTTTATTTATCAAATGTCAATTAATTAATCCAGATTCGTCTATTGGGTTGTAATGACACTTGTGAAGACTTTTTGTCTTCATATAAGAAATATCTCTTGGACTTAAAGAATCTTTAAGCGCCAGTATTTTGCACCAGTGTATGAGCTGTATAGCCTGTCAATGGATTGGATACTTAATTCAGACAGCAATAACAAATTGAGATAAAAACAATTAAGTGTTTTGCCTAAATATACACTGAAACACTAGAAGCGGATGTAGATTAAACTCAATGGGATGGTAACCTAATATCATAACCTCTCGGCCATTTTGCTTTTATATTTTGACATAGCGTAACAAAGGCAAGCCATCTTGATTGAGACCTCTTTTTCAAAACCGGATATCACTGAAATCACTGTTATAGGAAGCAAAGGAAGCCTAATGATTTAATCGGCCCCGCAAACCATTGGCTGCAGACTTCTCTTGCTACTATTTACCAGACACATTAAAGATTGCAAAGTAGAAGCATTGCGTTCTCATTCTTTTTGTTGGGAAACATGGAAACTGAAATGTAGAAGAATAGGGTCTTCGTATATATTTTGTGCTTATCTACACTATTATTTCATTGGCTTTTGCCCTGACAAACTTCAGATGCTGTACTTCTACTCATACATAGTCGTATCTACATAAAGACATTCCCGCAGGTGCAGCACATACATGAGCATAAACACCCACATACAATGCTTAGCGGTATTTCGTCTGCGTTACGTCGTGAGTTCAAATCCCGCTCAACTTTGCCTTTCATCCTTTCGGGGTCGATAAATTAAGTACCAGTTACGCTCTGGGGTCGATGTAATCGACTTAATACCTATGTCTGTCCTTGTTTGTCCCCTCTGTGTTTAGCCCCTTGTGGGTAATAAAGAAATAGGTATATGCACTCAAGCATACACGTATTCATACTCATACCTATATGCAAACTTTTTTAAATGACTGGATTAAGAAAGATTATTTCTTACATTTCAACGTCCAAATCCACTTTATTTTTGCATCACAGGAAGCACATTATGCAGGAAAATCCTTATAATCGGAAACCAAAATTGATTGGTGAATAATTTAAGTCTTAGTCCGAAAAAATATCATAAATTTATAGCGGAAGATTTTTTAAAAAATTTTATCTAGTTTTAGCTCACGAGCTGTGGCCATGCTGGGGCACCGCCATTTAGTGTTGCTACATGATTTTACTTCACGAATGCTTTTTAGCAATTGCCATTTGGTGCATGAGAGAGTTCGATGCAGCTGCCCTCATCTGCACCTCCTGCCGTGAAGTTGGTTCATCTGAGACACCTGACAAGAAGAGATCCAGTTTTATTTTAAAGACATCTGCATCCACCCCATGCAGGTCTCTTAGGTTCTTCGGGAGGATTTTGAAGAGCTGTGGGCCTCTGAAGCCCAGGCTATCACAGTATCTTGTCCTACATCTTGATGGCAAATTTGGAGTCCTTGGCACCACGCAGTGGCGCCCAGTTCTAGTATTTGTGTAACCCTCGATGCCAATATTGTATATTTTTAATGTTTTTCCGAAAGGCATTAGTGTGTGAATAGGAGTGTTTAGTCTGTGAGTGCATTGGATCCTTAAGGCACCACAGAAACTATGGCATGGAGGAATACATTTCTGTTTCCCTCGCCAATTTGATAAGTTGAAAATTTTATTTCAAGTTAATGAATCAGTTGTCAATTTTTGTTATTACTGTTTCTCTTTACAGCAGACAACTATGTCGTTTTGTGGAACCTAGTTATTGACTAGGTGGAAAGGGATGTTGAGTGTTGCTATGGATATGGTTATATCACTATGGATGTGACAGGAAATACAGGTTTCTTGATTGGTCAGGTAAGGTCATCAACTAGAGTACTTGTAATATCTTTAGCAACAAATAAGGTTTGTGAATTTATGAGAACGGATAAGTTAGACCGTGAAAGTGTCTAAGTTCTTTTTTTTTTTATCTCGAAATCTTTCCTTTGCCCAATAACACTTTCATTGATTCTTCTACGGCCCAACGGGTTACGACATTTCCCTGACAATTCCCTGACTTAAACATGACTTACCGTTTCCGTCCATGAAGAGCTCAAAGAAACTGTGGAAGTTGCCATCATACTGAATAATTTCGATACTCCACATATGTCTGTAATAGGAAACTACCACAGACTTAGGGTTACGCGCGATGAAAATGATTTTGTTATTCTTAAGTAATGTTTCAGGCAGAAAGGTAGGGTGTAAGTGTGTGTTGAGCACCCTTGGAGATGGTTTTGAATCCAGTTGATCTTTAAGCATGAAGTCTATCATATTTTCTTCTTTAATACTGGGAATTCTTTCAGCTCTTCCATTGACGATCATACTCGTTACCTCCCAGATCCAGTGGGTTCCTGTTATTAAAATTTAATACAACGTAATTATATGACCGCAGACTAATGACTGAAACAACTAAAGATAAAATATATGATTATGTTATTCTCGACATCATCATAATAATAATAATAATAATATAATAATAATAATAATATAACAATAATAATAATAACAATAATAATAATAATAATAATAATAATAATAATAATAATAATAATAATAATTCCTAAAGATTTGAACAAATGGATAGAGGAAATAGGTACAAAATGTAGTTTAGTGCAGTTCCAGTAAACAGTATTATTATTAACTTGATCCTGAACGCGGTAGTCTCGAAATTTGTATATCGTTTCGCCAAGCTAAAATCTTTATTGCTTACAATGATGGTCAATAGTTCATAGATGGTGAGTAAGTACCAGAGTTTAGTAGACGAGATGATGTGGAAAAACAGGTACAGATGTGTAGATAGAAACGATGTCTAGGCTAAAAGAGTATCTGTCCTGTGCGACGATGTTGAGGCTTTGAGTCTGTTTATGACTTTGTTGTAGCATTAAAAGATGTGAAGTAAGAATTTGAGAATTTAGTACAGGAACGACGAAATTTCATAAAACTATACGTCCATTCGAGAGACGATGGGTTTGATTTTTAGTTTGCATCTAAGCTTCTTTTTTCTTAACAAGGTAATGAATGGATGGTGGGAAGCCTGCTGCTTCTGGTAATGAAATTTCACTCGTTCTTATTAGAGACTCTTCTGTTGCTACTAATATTTAACTAGCTGTTTGTTTGTTTTTTGGTTTTACAGCAAAAGCTGTAAAACAACTGAATTCTAAATTAAAACTGGAACAGCAACGTATCACAATAAAACGATGGCAAGAGAACCACCCACATGGCAAATATTGAGTTAAGCTAAACGGAAAAGAAATAGATCTGTGTGTCTGTGTTTGTCCCCCTAGCATTGCTTGACAACCGATGTTGGCGTGTTTATGTCCCCGTCACTCAGCGGTTCGGCAAAAGAGACCGATAGAATAAGTACTGGGCTTACAAAGAATAAGTCCCGAGGTCGAGTTGCTCGATTAAAGGCGGTGCTCCAGCATGGCCGCAGTCAAATGACTGAAACAAGTAAAAGAGTAAAAGAGAAAGAGAGGGAGAGAGACAAAGCAAAATCCCAACAATGGCTGAGAAGCTTGGGACTCAAAGCAGATACTGAAGGATTTTTAATTGCAGCACAAGATCAAAGTCTTCCCACTTGAAATCATCAAAAACACACAGTGAAAAGAAATACAAGTAACTGCAGAATATGTGGTGATGAAGAAATAATAAATCATATTGTCTCTGGCTACTAAGAAGAAATATATTCACAGACACTACAGAGTTAGAACCTATATACACTGGAAGCTATGCCAACACTATGGAATAACAACAGATAAAAGATGGTATTGGCACACCCCAGAAAAGGTAATAGAAAATGAAAAAGCAACCATACTCTGGGATATGCCAATACTCACAAGTTGAGAAATCAAGGTTAATAGGCCGGATATAGTTGTCAGAGATCACCAAGAAAAAATGCCTTCTAATAGATGTATCAATACCAAAAGATGACAACGTTTCTCTAAAAGAAACAGAGAAACTTTCAAAATACAAAGACCTGGAAATAGAGGTAACTCGAATGTGGAGCCTAAAAACAGAAACACTTCCTATGGTACCAATTGCCTAGGGATAAAAGATGGTCTACAGCAAATATTCTGCTCAGTATCACAGATTTGCTTGACAATTGTTTGATCTTAACCAGTTGAGCATGTTACTTAATTGTTGACGATATCTGCATTTTTGTTCAAGAATAGAAGAAATGGGTGAGCATCATAGTCATGTGTTCAGAAGAATTCTTTGGGGTTTGAACAATTCACCTCTTGAAACATGGGCGTTTCGTTCATCATCCATAAACAAACCTTATTCAGAGACATTTTGAACGGGATGGGTTACTTGACCTAAAGAAAATTCAAACTGGGCCTCACCAGCAAGGTCATGCGCAGTTTATGTTGATGAGATCACCTTGTCACGCACATGTGGTTGTGATGTATGTGCCTAGTGTACAATTATCACACGGGTAGTCATGATGGGTATATTGGGGTTCATATATTTCTTAGTGTCAAATTGACAGCAGGCATTGCACTTTTACTCAATAATGATGATGATGATGATAATAATAATAATAATAATAAAAATAATACTACTACTAATAATAATGATAATAAATGCCCTGATGCAGTACCAGGCAGTGGCTTTCATGGCTTCTGATCTTAACTGATTGGAAGTGTTACCATGTACATTGTTTTGTCTCGGTATAAAAGATGGGCTACAGCAAATATTCTGCTCAATACCACAGATTTGCTTGTCGGTTGTTTGACCATAACCAGTTGAGCATGTCCCTTAGTGGCTGACGATATGTGCATCTCTGATCACGAGCAGAAGTAGTGGGGGAGCATCATAGCCATGTGTTGAGAGGGATTCTTTGGGGTTTGAATAATTCACCTCTGGAAACATTGGTGTTTCGTTCAATATCCTTAAGCAACCCTTATTCAGGGACCTTTTGAGCGGGATGGGCTACTCGACCAGAAGAAAATTCCAACTGGGCCCCACCTGCAAGGTCATGTGCTGTTTATCTTGATATGAGATCACCATGTCGCGCACATATGGTTGTGATGCATGTGCCTAGTGTACCCTTTATCAGACGGGTAGTCATGATGGGTATATTGGGCTTCGTATATTTTACCCCAGTGTCACTTTGATGGCATGAACCGCTCTCTCACTCAATAATAATAATAATAATAATAATAATGAATAATAATAATAATAATAATAATAATGATAATTAGGGCGGCGAGCAGGCAGAACCGTTAGCACGCCGGGCGAAATGCGTAGCCGTATTTCGTCTGCCGTTACGTTCTGAGTTCAAATTCCGCCGAGGTCGACTTTGCCTTTCATCCTTTCGGGGTCGATAAATTAAGTACCAGTTACGCACTGGGGTCGATGTAATCAGCTTAATCCGTTTGTATGTACTTGTTTGTCCTCTCTGTGTTTAGTCCCTTGTGGGTAATAAATAAATAAATAATAATAATAATAATTGCCTTGATGCACTACTAGACACTCGGTCTCATAGTTTTTGCCTGCCCTGATGCACCACCA
>NC_042999.1:156416001-156438501 GCF_006345805.1 Octopus sinensis
AAAACTCACTCTGATCCTTCTGATAAAAAAAAAGAGAGAATTCCTGAATTTGTTGATGAGATCCAGGCTATGATTGATAACGATCCCTCCAAGTCAATCGGGTCCATCGACAGGGACACGAGAGTGTCTGAGTTTCTTATTAGGCAGGTAGTACATGAAGACATTCGATATTCCTCATACAAGATGAGAAAGGGCCAACTTTAAACCCAAACCATCAAGGACAAGAGGAAAGATCGCTGCTTCGAAGCTTTTGAACAAACTCAAGAATCCCCTCCAACTAAACATGCTTTGGTTTCTATCAGACGAGAAAATTTTCTGCCAGGATCAGATAGTAAACATACAGAACAACCACTGCCTTGCCGTGTCCCCAAAACGTGTATCGAGAGTAATAAAAATCAAACATCCAGTCAACATCATGGTGCTTGGAGTGATCACTAGTGATGGCAACGTTATGCCTCCGTTCATCTTCCCATACGGCCAGAGTCTGAACACGGAGGCCTACATCAAGGGCTTGGAGGAAGTAGTGCTGCCCTGGGTCAAGAGGGTGGTTGCTGGCAGACCCTATGTCTGGCAAATGGACTCTGCACCATGCCACATAAGCAGGAGAATCTACTCATGACTGTCAGACATTTCTGCAACCACATCACCCCTAACATTTGGCCACCTAACTTCCCAGACTGCAACTCCCTTGATTATTATGCGTGGGGCGCAGTTGAGCGAGAGACCAACAAAACTCCTTGTAACACCAAAAATGATCTGAAGGCAAAGATTATAACAGTATTCACCAACTTAAACAAGGAAACCGTCCAGAAGAGTCGCAGGAGATTCCGAAGTCATTTGAAGGCCGTGGTTGAAGCCAATGGCGATTTTATTGAATAAATTTACTCTTAAGTATTTCAAGATACTTTTCTGTAATATTGGCAAATATATCTGTTAAAATGTCATGTCAGTGTTTTTTTTCATTTTTGCGTTATTTAGACCACAATTTATTCACTGCGCCATGTATATCAGTTAATGAAATGCTCACTTTTGCATTACTTTTAGGACAACACTCGCGTGTGCGTGTGTCTGTGTTTCTGTGTGTGTGTGCGCGCACCCGTATATGTATGTATGTATGTACACACACACATGCACGCACACACGCACGCACACACATGCTCACACGCACACACATATCACGTCAGTAAATCATACATCCGGTAGAGAAGCACACACTAGGCTATAGATCAGTAGAGTATTTAGAGAAAGATAGTAATAGCCGGATCATTGGGTTACCCAGGGTTTTGGGTGTATAAATGGCTTAGGTTTACACACGTCTCGAGCTCTTACAATCTTATCCTTCCCTTGTGGATGTATAGATATCTCTTGATTCTACATATCTTCGTCTCTTCGAATTTCAACAAAATATTTTCCCACCGTCTCCTTAACTAACACTTGAGACATGTCAAAAAGGAAACAACTCATATATACCATCGAAGTTTCATGAACCTTTACGGAAATGGAAATTCGTTTGCAAATACTTTTTAAAACAAATATAAATATTTTTCATATTATCAAAAAACGTGCAGAGATGTAGGCCTGATTGTAAATGTATACAAATGTGTGTAGTGTAGAGCTAGGAAGAAACCATTAGAGCCATCACTGTGTAGTGATATACTCTTTACTCTCTTTTACTCTTTTATTTGTTTCAGTCATTTGACTGCGGCCATGCTGGAGCACCGCCTTTAGTCGAGCAAATCGACCCCGGGACTTATTCTTTGTAAGCCCAGTACTTATTCTATCGGTCTCTTTTGCCGAGCCGCTAAGTGACGGGGACGTAAACACACCAGCATCGGTTGTCAAGCAATGCTAGAGGGACAAACACAGACACACAAACATATACACACACATACATATATATATATATACGACAGGCTTCTTTCAGTTTCCGTCTACCAAATCCACTCACAAAGCTTTGGTCGGCCCGAGGCTATAGCAGAGGACACTCGCCCAAGATGCCACGCAGTGGGACTGAACCCGGAACCATGTGGCTGGTTTGCAAGCTACTTACCACACAGCCACTCCTGCGCCTAATATAATTTTCTTTCTCTCCATGGGCAGAAAATGGACTTATCTGAACTGCTTTAAATTTTTGTTTGATTCAGCACGAAACCACTGATAACCCTGTAATTCCTATTCGTAGCTCCTAACCGTTTTTATGCTCCATACCCATAGAAAATGTTTGATTAATTTCCCACCACCACCTACGAGATAAATATCAATATCACACACACACACACACACACATTGTAACCAATTTATATGGCACTTGGTGCGATGCAAAAACTTGTGGTTTTCTAACAGAAACGGAACCTAGCATTGGTAGATTTCTGGAATTAAATTCATTGGCTCAGCATCAAGTCTGTGATTATCGGTTCCTCTATGCTTATTCTTAAGTATTCTTTAAACTTGAATGTCTTTGAATTTAAGTTGGAAAACCACTCTAAATTAAATGCTTTGTCAGCGATCATTTCTTGTGTAAATGAAACTAAAGTTACACATAATAATTATTCCGTTTTCTTCCGTTTGACATGATAAAAAGTTAATCTGAACAAAGAATAAAAGCAATCCATCTCTGACCTGCTTTTGCCATTTAGAGCTGGCAAATGCTCTCTCAGTCCATGATTTTAGTTTCGGCCAGTCTCGGTCGAATAGTAGGGTGTTATTATTTGCTTGCTTCTTTCTTTCTTTCTTTCTTTCTTTCTTTCTTTCTTTCTTTCTTTCTTTCTTTCTTTCCTTCCTTCCTTCCTTCCTTCCTTCCTTCTTTCTTTCTTTCTTCCCTTCCTTCTTTCCTTCCTTCCTTCTTTCTTTCTGTCTTTCTTTCTTTCTTTCTTTCTTTCTGTCTTTCTTTCTTTCTTTCTTTCCCCCTTCCTCCCTTCCTCCCTTTCTTTCCTTCCTTCCTCCCCTCCTTTCTTTCCTTCCTTCCTTCCTTCCTTCCTTCCTTCCTTTCTTTCTTAACACTATAATACTCCTCTAACAAAGAAGCTGTTATTCATAAAATAATAAATTATGCATCCATTCTATATTTTGATAAACGAAGATTTTTGTAACTCAGCCGGAGTCTTGAGATTTTGACGATAACAAATGGCACGATTTACACACAGATTCTTTTCATTCACTTCCTGTCTTACTCTTTCCTCATTTACTATTCCAAGCATTCACCTGCAACCACATTTATAATTCATTAAAGCTTTAATAAGATCAAAATCAAAAAAAATATTTTGCTTGCATTTCAACGAAGGTAAATGTCCACTAAAGATGTTTATATTGTTTAGTTGATTGTTTGAGAATAGTTATTCAAATACTTCATTCACAATCATATTTGATAGAACATTTTTATATCAGTAGCTTGTAATGTACCATGTGAGTTAGGTACAGGAAGAGAAGGAAGAAAAAAGTGATATTTGACTATGCAACAAAAGTCTGAGCTCAAACTATAATCCCCAGATGAAAAATATACTGAAATTGCTAAAAATTTTAACATTTTTCAGAGCAGTGTAACTGCAATCTTATATCATAAAAGACAAACTGATCTCCATCTGTCTGTCCGTCACAAGATATATGATATGTGAAAGAAGGGAAAGAAAGAGAGGAATCAACAGGAGAGATAACCTCTGTCATAACATACATAGAAGGGGAGAAAAAGTTGTTGTTGAGAAATACATCGAGAGAGAAAGAGAGAGAGCGAGAGAGCGTGTGCGTGAAAGACAGATAGGTAGTGTTATCACCATAGTAACTAACAAGATTTGATTAAAAACGTAGGAATTTTTGGTGCAAGTCTGTCAACACTACGCAACACAGACTTCAAAACAAAAACAAAGCCCTTCACTATATACCAGTATAGGCAGTTATATTTTTAGTTATTTGTATGTGCGTGTGTATGTATTACTGTGTGTGTGTATGTATTACTGTGTGTGTATATGTGTGTGTCTGTGTATGTGTATGTCTTTCAACATAAAGACAATGCAATACACACTTAAAAAAACAAAACTTTCATTGCAATGACAGAATGTCGTTGTTGAGAGAGAAATTCAGTGAGAGAGTGAGTGTGAGTGTGAGTGTATGTGTGTGTGAAAGATAGATAGGTATAGTGTTGTCACCATAACTAATGAGTCTGCCACTATTTAACAGTATACTATTAAAAGAAGTTAAGTGCGTAGCGACGGTAGGATATAGTTATCTATAAGATAACTTGCTGATAAAACGAGAATGCAACGAAATTAGTACACGAATAAATTTTAAAATACAAATTAATGAATAAATAAACAAAAGAAATAAAAAATTTATTTTGTTTACAGCTTTGTCAAAGTTCTATATTAACCCTTAAACCGTGCGTTAGAAATTGTGTGTGTATGTGTGTGTGCGTGCGCGTATATACACACGCGCATGCACGCACGCACATACACACACTTGTGGCTGTATGGTTAAAAAGTCTGCCTCCAGCCACACAATTCCAGGGCCAGTCTCACTGTATAGCACCTTGAGTAAATGTTTTCTACTATAGCCTCGGGTCGATCATGGCCTAGTGAGTGGATCTGGTAGACGGAAACTGAAAAGAATCCCGTCGTTTATATATATATGTGTGTATGCGCAAGCGTACCTTGCTCCATTTATGTTTGTTCCTCACCACCGCTTGACAACTGGTGTTGGTGTGGTTATGTCCGCGTAACTTAGCAGTTCGGCAAAATATACCGGTAGAATTAGTACCAGTAGAATTAGTACCAGGCTTTACCAATAAAAGCATAAGTACTGGGTCAATTCATTCGACTAAAAATTCTTGAAAGTGGTGCTCCAGTGTGGCCACAGTTTAATCACCGAAACAAATAAACGATAAAAGAAGTAGCTCCTAGATCTTTCAAAGACTTCCGTGCCCGCTCTTCCGGCTGTCAATATCATCACTGACCGCATCCTAGCTCGTCTCTCGTTTCCACCTTATCCCATGTCATTTCCTCCTCCCTTCTCTTCCTCCTCCTTCTTCTTCTCCTCCTCACCCCACCACCACCACCATCTCCCCTCCCCATCCTTCACTCCATCCCTCCGTCACATAAATGTATGTATATATGCATATATTTATATTATTATATGATTGAACGCAACGCAACCTTTTCCAAGTAAGTTTTATCTTAATAATTATGATGCGCACTCTTCACCTTTACTATTTCACTCTGTCTATCTCTGTCCCTCTCTTGTTCTTCATCCTTTCTGGTTTTCTCTCCCACCCTTCCCTATTCTTCTCCTTTCCCTTACACCGTTCCCTCTCTCTTACTCCTCCTCCTCATAAGCTGTCTCCTTAAGCGTTCAGAATAATTTCTCCATCGTCTTGGCTTAACAACCCTCACCGTTATTTTTACTGTGTTATTCTCTTTGTTCTGTCTTTTACTGTTTTTACTGTCTTGTTTTGTTCTTACTGTCCTGTCCTTGTTACCACTTTTACCCCGACGCAAAAAACCCAAATTTTATTTAATTTGCTTTGCGGGAAGGACTGTTTCAACGAAGTCGTGTCTTGTCCTTACCCTCGGAACACGGAGTAGTCGAAGCAGGGACAACTGAAGAAGGGGAATATTCCTTGTGTTGTATGTCTTGTACTCTGTTTTTTCGTTGTTTGAAAAAAGTTCGTTTCCATGTTTTTGTTTTTATGTTTTCGTTTCTCATTGTGTTCAACGTTTTTTTTTATGTCCTGTACCCATATATGCATATATATATATATATATATATATATATATATATATATATATATATATATATATATATATATATTAGTTATGTACATATATGCGTGTATATATATAGGCATATATTTATATTTTTATATTATATGTATATATATATAATTTATTTTTCGTAATGGGATAATAAAACCAAGGCTGAGCAGATTTTAGAACATTTACAGATAGATCTTACAGCTGTTTTCAGGATATTTATTACATCCCTTCATCGGAGACGGTGTGAGAGAGATACTTAAGATATAAATTAAAAAGCCAGAAACAAATACACGCCTAAATAAATATAATCACACATGACTTAATACTATTTACGATATAAAAACAATTAACGATTATTTATTTACTTCACAAAGTATCGCGAAAGCGAAAACTTTCAATATATTACGTACATATATAAGTCAACACACACGTATATCAATATATTCTTTTTTTTTTTTGCTATATTCCTAGCATTTGAGAAATTAATAGTCAAATAAACCATGTATAGAATCTACCATCGATTTAAAATATATTCAAGTTTATTCCCTGCTCGAGGAGTTCCTTCTGAATTCGAGCGTCCATCCTTTCATTTTGAGCGACTGTCATCCATTCTTTCCACGTAGAAACTTTTCCTGAAAAGAGAAAGAAGAATAGTAGGTAACCATCGAAGAATTTAGTTGTATCTTTTCTGTTTTCATTGTTACTGTTGTCGTCGGGGGTGTTTGCTAGAATATGCATATATAATGACGGATGCCTTATTTCAGGATGTGTCCCCCCCCACCCATACACACACGCACACACTCCCTTTTTTCCTTTCGTTTTAGTCCTTAACATCTAACACATTTACCGGTTCAGTTTCCACTCATTCGTTATTATTTATGTTATTCTTTACTCGGAAAAGGAACCAAGGGCTAGTATCAGAAAGGGCAAACATGGAAAAGTGAACTAAAACGAAAGAGAAAATGTGTATGCGTATATGTGTGTGTAAATATACATACATACATACATACATACAAACATACATACATATATATATATATATATATATATGTATATATATATATATATATATATATATATATATAATATATATAATGGAGTTTAACGCAGGTTTTATTCAATTCTTTTACTTCCGACACATGTTTCGAAGATATCACTGGTATAATTTCAAAGGAATAAAACGGTGAAAAACAATGTAATCTTCTCTTCAGGAAAATGAAGAAATGAAACTCGTCAATAAGACATTTTAACAGAATATGATGGATATATATAGTGATTAACTGAACGCTATTAATTTAAAAAAAAAAAAACGTTATAGGATATAACGTCAAAGGTAACCTGTAGAAAGAGGAAGGTATTGAGAGAGTGATTGAGTGAGAGAGGAGAGCCTCTTTTGATGCATTACTTCTCGGACGTGACATGGAGTGTCTACATCGTCAACCTACTCTCAGTTGATCCAACCGAGTTGCCTGTCGGGACCGGGGAACAAGAGGAAATGATAGATATTCAGGCTGAAGAGATAGCAAAGAAGAAGCACAAAGAATTGGTTCCTACGTAGGCTCGAAACGTCAAAGATTTTCTCACCTTCCCGAGCGTTAAACTAATACACCTGTCTTGGTCTTTTGTTTTTCTGTAAATCTCAGCTATATATATGTATATATATATATAATCGATTAAGTAAACAGAAGATAGAATTGGTATAACTCTGCGACTGTTCTTTATGAGTGGGATGCTGTCCATCATATTGTACTGCATCAGTTTTGCAGTCTGGGTCACAACAGTAGATTTATACATAAGGTGGTGTCTTGTTAATGATCTTGAGTTTGGACTGTCAAGTTGTTATTTTCCCGATTCAGTTAGGGAATGAGGCACGCTACGATTGTCCTTATTATTAAATATTCATAACAAATAATGTGTACACACACACACACACGCACAAACTGTAGAAAAGAAAGAAAGAAAAAAGATAATTTTTTTTTTTATCAAGAGAAAGTAAATGGGAGAGATATAGATAGTATGAGACCGGTAGAGGAAAAATTAGATTAAATTAGATTTAAGGGGACGGAAGGGTACTAGAAAAAGGAAAGAAAGTATATATACAGGCGAAATTGTCTGGGATAGTGATATAGATTGGATGGACCCCAATTCTGATAAAGTCATTCAACTGGAGGCTTTCAATGCCAGGGTTGGAACAGATTGGCAAACATGGAACTCTCTAGGACGTTTTGGTACAGGGAAAATGAATAGCAATGGCCTCATGCTGCTGGAGCTTTGCGATGAACGTGGACTTCACATCGCAAGCACTCATTTTATGCACAAGGTGATCACACAACAATGTTGATGCATCCAAGATCTAAAGTTTGGCACTTATTTGAGCAAAAAAGACGAATAAAGAGATATTAAATGCCATACGCACGTGTATACACACGCATACACATATATGTTCATAAAAACACACACGCGCACATACATGTACATACACATGCACATACATACACACACATCTGTATCTTGAAACTGAAGTTCTCACCTGAACGAAAAAATCCACTGTTATCTTTGAAATTTATTTTCAAAACATCTTCTTTAACAGATATTTTCTCCTTTTTCATTCTGTCAAATGTGCACATATCTGCAATATCTTTAATCAGTTGCTCATCAATTTCCTTGCCTAGAAATTTTGCAATCAATGATACGATTTTAACAAGATCCTGTTCAGAAGAGAATACAGACATATTAAACTTTAAACTTTCACTTTCTCTTCCTTCTTGTCATACATTTAATCATCCAATATTTGTTACACAGAGGGCTGGCTTGATATCTTGCTTTGTTAATTCTTTATACTTTTTCATTAAATTACCCTTTACTTAATTGTTCCTGTTGTGGTCGTTAAGCTCAACGTCATCCTTCATTAAACAGACCTATGATCAAAAGAGTTCCACTCGTGACCATTCTGTCGTTTTTTCAGGTATAGATTATATAAGATCATATCATCCGAATGTATCATTTCCTTGTTTAAACCGCTGGGCGTTATTTGATGAAAATGTTACTACTATTGGGTCGGCAACTAAGTTCTCGCCGTTTTTTAAAATTAAAATTTTTTAAATACTAATTCTTAAAAGCAGAAATCGTAAAAGATAAATTGCTTCTAAAATAACAACTAATTAATCAATTATGTATTTACCCTTGTTGTTTACAACTTCTTCCAAACGTTCAACAAGATTTTCAATACCTCGTTCGTAGAAATCATTCGATTTTGACTTGAAAAATTGATCCAACCAAGCTCTCAACGAAACTCCGCACATAGCATTTGAAAGAGATCGAAAGAGGAGGAAATCCGTTGGTGCCAAATCAGGAGAGTACAGCGGGTAGGCAGCACTTCCTAGCCATGGTTTTGAATGGCTTTCTTGGTCATATTGGCGATATGAGGGCGGGCGTGGTCGTGCAGCAGAAGAACTCCATGCTGCCGATTAGGTCTTTTCTCTTGAATAACCGTGTTGAGTCGTTCCATCTGTTGAACATAGAGTTCCGCGTTGACCGTTTGGTTCCGTTCAAGCAATTCGTAATGGATAATCTCTTCCCAGTCCCACCATACACACAACATCGTTTTACGCGGATGAAGATCTTGTTTCGTGCGCGGTGTCGCTTGTTTACCGGGGCTAAGCCATTCCTTACGCAGATCATACAGGCACCATTTTTCGTCGCCAGTAACGATTCGGTAAAGAAATCGTGGCTTGTGTCCATGACTTGAGCGGTGACGAGCAAGCAAACCAGCGGAGATTGTGGCTCGTTGGTTTTTGTTGTTGTCACCTAAAGCATGCGGAACCCATGCTCCATACTTCTGAACCTTTCCCATCGAGTAAAGATGCTGCTCTATAGCAGTGTGGGAGCATTCCATTATCTCTGCCAGTTCCCTTGCCGTTTGATGAGAATTTTCGTGCAAAAGTTGGTTTAATAGTCTTCGTCGAACTCAACTGAACGGCCAGAACGAGGTGCGTCTTTGAGATCAAAATTTCCGTTTTTGGACTTGGTATACCAATCAGGAGCGGTTCTTTCAGCTATGGCACCCTCTCCATACACTGCACAAATGTCTCGAACAGCTTTTTCGGCCCTAGAACCCTGATTAAAAGCAAAAAGGTGTCGAAAATGCACGTTTTTCTTAACTTGACATTCCGTTTTAATGATCTGAAAATAAACAAAAATTAACTAAAAAAAAAAAACACGAACTAAGTGAGATTCTCAACTAGGCTTGGTATGGAATATTTAGACTTCTTGTCATTCGACCGTCTAACGGCTTGGCCGATTAGACTCAAACTCCATACACAATAACATTAGTCATAAAAATCGCTGTAATTAGCCGAAAGAAAGCAATGTTGCACAAACCCTTTATACTAGTGAAAAAGGAATGATATATGAAAGTAAAGAGAAAAAAAGGATCTTTTCGGTTTGAACGGCAGTTTTTAACATAATTTCTAGGTAACTAAAAAATTTTAAACTTCGTATACTGGTAGAATGTGTTTATAAAACATCTATTTCTCTTGGCTTTATTGAGAAAATTCTATAGTTTGTAAGATATTTGTTGTTTTTTTCTTCAATTTCTGCAATTTCAACCAATCACTGACGTCCATTGAGGTAAAAACATTCTGTACCGTATGAATACGTCCCTCGTTTAAGAAACAGATTGGGTTTATTTACATTTGTGAAGGAGAAAAGATACCATTCCCCCAACCGTAACCCTAACCCTAACCCTAACTAACCCCAACCCTAAAAGAGGTTCACATGCAATAGATCGATACTAAGGTCATAATTATGGGTGACAATTTCATATGACACCCCTAGAAAAAACTGCCGTTCAAACCGAAAAGATCCGAAAAAAATAATAAAGAGAAGAATGAGACAGTGGTAAGAAGTAGAAGAAAAAAAAAAAGATAGCTATGGAACACCTACCTTCGAAGCCTCTTCATATGTTATTACGAGAGCATTGGGGTTGTCTTTGAGTATTGGCCACCACTGTCTTGTGTATTCAAAATAATCACCCCTCGGGACTGTAACGCCAGAAAACGAAATTTGTTCACAATTAATGTATACGTTGTGGGACTGTCCATTCGTTTGAAATTGAAGAATTTTTAACTACCCTATAAAAATCATTTACTTTGTGAAAGTGTCTAAGTTTTTTTTTTTATCTCGAAATCTTTCCTTTGCCCAATAACACTTTCATTGTTTCTTCTACGGCCCAACGGGTTACAACATTTACCTGACAATTCCCTGACTTAAACATGACTTACCGTTTCCGTCCATGAAGAGCTCAAAGAAACTGTGGAAGTTGCCATCATACTGAATAATTTCGATACTCCACATATGTCTGTAATAAGAAACTACCACAGACTTAGGGTTACGCGCGATGAAAATGATTTTGTTATTCTTAAGTAATGCTTCAGGCAGAAAGGTAGGGTGTAAGTGTGTGTTGAGCACCCTTGGAGATGGTTTTGAATCCAGTTGATCTTTAAGCATGAAGTCTATCATATTTTCTTCTTTAATACTGGGAATTCTTTCAGCTTTTCCATTGACGATCATACTCGTTACCTCCCAGATCCAGTGGGTTCCTGTTATTAAAATTTAATACAACGTAATTATATGACCGCAGACTAATGACTGAAACAACTAAAGATAAAATATATGATTATGCTATTCTCGACATAATAATGATAATAATAATAATAATAATAAAATAATAATAATAATAATAATAATAATAATAATAAACTGTTCTCAGTATTTAAGGAAGCTGACAAATACAAACAAGAAATCATACCACCCAACAAATATGAAGAAGAAGAAGAAGAAGATGAAGAAACAACAAAGGCTATAAAACAAATGAAATCCAAACTAAAACTAGAACAGCAAAGACCCATGATAAAACGATGGCAAGAAAAGCCCCTTCATGGTAAATACTGGACTAAACTAAATGCAAAAGAAATAGACAAGGAAAAATCCCAGCAATGGTTGAGAAGCTCAGGACTGAAAGCAGAGACAGAAGGATTTTTAATTGCAGCACAAGACCAAAGCCTCCCCACCAGAAATTACCAAAAACATGTAATGAAAAGAAATATAACAAGTAACTGCAGAATAAGTGGAGATGGACAAGAAACAATAAATCATATTATCTCTGGCTGCCCAGTCCTGGCTAAGAAGGAATATATCCACAGACATGACAGAGTTGGGACCTACATACACTGGAAGCTATGCCAACATTATGGAATAACAACAGAAAAAAGATGGTATAGGCATACACCAGAAAAGGTCACAGAAAACGAGAAAGCAACCATACTCTGGGATATGCCGATACACACAGATAGAGAAATTAAGGCCAACAGACCAGATATAGTTGTCAGAGATCATGAAGAAAAAAAATGCATTCTAATTGATGTATCAATACCAGCAGATGACAACGTGTCTCTAAAAGAAATGGAGAAACTTTCAAAATACAAAGACCTGGAAATAGAGGTAACCAGAATGTGGAATCTAAAAACAGAAACAATTCCTATCATAGTAGGTGCATTAGGAATGATAAAAAAATATTCAGACAAATACATAACAAAAACACCAGGACTTACAAACACATATAACATACAGAAAATTGCACTACTAGGCACTGCACACATCCTACGCAGAACGCTTTCCATACAATAACCATCAGAGCATCACAACAAATCACAGCACATACCCAAGGCACACAGAGCTGCGCTCGGTTGCGAAGTGAAAGCACGCTATAAAAATAAAACTACTGAATAATAATAATAATAATAATAATAATAATAATAATAATAATAATAATAAATAATAATAATAATAATTCCTAAAGATTTGAACAAATGGATAGAGGAAATAGGTACAAAATGTAGTTTAGTGCAGTTCCAGTAAACAGTATTATTATTAACTTGATCCTGAACGCGGTTGTCTCGAAATTTGTATATGGTTTCACCAAGCTAAAATCTTTATTGCTTACAATGATGGTCAATAGTTCATAGATGTTTGAGCATCTGTAATCCAAGTAATAGAGTTTAGTAGACGAGATGATGTGGAAAAACAGGTACAGAAGCGCATTTAGAAGCGATGTCTAGGCTAAAAGAGTATCTGTCCTGTGCGACGATGTTGAAGTTTTGAGTCTGTTTATGACTTTACTGTAGCATTCAACATATCCCAAAAAGATCTGAAGTAAAAATTTGAGAATTTAGTGATTCAATTTTCGAGATGTTTTGTTTTTGAATGGGTAAATCACAAGGGGCGCTGTAACTGAAGAGAAAATTTCGGAATATACATGTATGCATACAGACATGCCTGCATACATGTATTCTCTCTCTCTCTCTCTCTCTCTCTCTCTCTCTCTATATATATATATATATATATATATATATATATATATATATATATTATATATATATATATGTGTGTGTGTTCTATATATATATATATATATATATATATATATATATGTGTGTGTGTGTGTGTGTGTATGTTTATTATCACAATATTAAGTCGAAAAACTGAGACATTGAATGTGGAACACATATATATGTTTACTAATTTATATTATTTATTTATATCATTATGTATATGTATATTTTTATATGTATGAGTGTGAGTATATGCACTCATATGTATATGTTGTATTATGGGTATGTACCCACACCCATGTGGGTATATATGTAGACTGATTTATATTACATAATCTCCGAAGAGGCCTTATGATACTTTTGTAAATGTCCCATTTATATCTATATATTGACCTACCATAAAAGGCTAATATTGGTAAAATGAGACATACTTATCTACATGGCCGAAACAGCTGTAAGATGTAATCTATACTTATATTTATATTTACTTATATTTATATTCTCTTTTATATATATTCTACTTATTATACAACATTACTCTTTTATGTACACTTTTTTATGTACATTCCTTTATGTACACTGATTTGTTCTGCTTTTTATATTTAACCCTACAGTCTCTTATGTGGTGGTTTAATAAAGTATGTGATTGAGTATTATCTGGTAATTTGATTTAGATCTATTTCTCCATTTTCTTATCTTGTATTAGTAATTTGTGGTAAATCATTTTACCTTTGCCTATATAATACAGTAAATGAATTGATTGCATCGCAGTCATTGGTACTTCACTAACAGTATATTGGAAATATGTTATCCCATGGAGGGTTGTATTTGCAACCCCTATCTCAATTTGTATATATATATATATATATACACACACACACACGAACATGTATACGTACAAAAAACATATATGCAATTGGCGTACGTACGTGTGTGTATGTCTGTTGCCCATACACACACACACACACACACACACACACACACACAACACACACACACACACATATATATATATATATATGTATAAATATTAATAGCTATCGCCAAGCTAACATGGAAGTCCTGAAAAATAGGACGAATGCTACCGTTGATTACCTCCAAGAGGCCATCGCCTCTAGCTAGCTATGTGACACACGAATCTGTGTCCATTATAACCTTCGAACAGGGGAGGTCAGCAGCGACGCCTGCTGGGTTCGGCTACTCCACATTGATACGAGGCAAACACCTCGAAACTAGTCTGTGGATGCCAGACCAGCAAGGGGAAGCTGCTGACCTCCCCTGTTCGAAGGTTATAATGGACACAGGTTTGTGTGTCACATAGCTAGCTAGAGGCGATGGACTCTTGCAGCTAATCAACGGCAGCATTCGTCCTATTTTTCTGGACTGCCATGTTAGCTTGGCGATAACTATTAATATCCTGTACCGCTGCCGTAGTTACCCTTAGAGAGAGAATTATAAATAATTATATATATATATATATATAGTGTATATATATATATATATGAACCAATTTCAACACATTTCGCCCAAATTTGACGTCGCTGTTACTTAGTATAATTTGAAATAAAGAACTTGATTAGCTTAATAATCCTAACTTAATCCCGGGCAAAGCCGGGTTATACTGCTAGTACACACACACACACACACACACACACACATATATATATACACTGTATATGTACATGCATACATACATATATACATATATATACACACACATACATAGATTAAGATAGTATAACGATAAATTAATATCATAGTACATTAAATACGTTATAATATAAAGTAAGTAAAAACCAGAAAGGTAGAATACATAAATGAGAGTGCAAAATAGCACTTACAATTGCTAGAAATAAGAGCTAAAATTATAACTGGAATAGCCACACAAAACCACCAACCTATATATATATATATATATATATATATATATATATAGGTTGCTTTGATTATATATATATATATATATATGCTGAAACCCCTTCGGTCATGACTGACCATGGGATTGCACCTAGAAAGTTACCCTCCCAGGCACAAGTCCGGGCAAGGTTGTTTACGGAAGACCAGCAGTCACCCATGCATACCGGCCTCCCCTCTCCGCGCCACCAAGGAAAAGGCAAAGGCCGATACCACTTCGCACCTGTGACGTCGCAACTCATTTCTACAGCTGAGCGAACTGGAGCAACGCGAAATAAAGTGTCTTGCTCAAGAACACAACACGGAGCCCGTCTGGAATTCGAACTCATAACCTCGCTCGACGCTCTAACCACTGAGCCATGCGCCTTCAGACACACACACCCTCACGTATAGTTATTTAGTGTTACGTTAAGAGTGGGGTGTGTAATTGTGAGTGTATGAGTATAAGTGTGTGTAGGTGTGTCTTTGCATTTGTCCCACCTGACACCGTTTGTCAACCGGTGTTAGTTTGCATACATCCTCGTAACCTACCGGCTAAGCAAATGTGACCAATAGAATAAGTGATAAATTTTTAAAAAAGAAGTTCTGGGGTCGATTTTTGCCACTCAAAAATTTCAAGTTGGTGCCCCTACGTAACCACAGTCCATTGGATGAAGCAAATAGAAAGAAAGATTAGGAAAAATATCAGTAAAGCCACTCACCCGCGGTTGGATATGCAGAAATGACAATGTCATCAGCTCGAAGTGGTAGAGAGGAGATATTTGCCAAAACAGAGGGAACTGCTGGTAAGGCTGGCAGTGGAATCCCTTTATAGAGGTAGAGAGAAAAGCTATGTCCATCTCTGTCGTAGATTTTTGTTAGAGAGTTTTCAACTTCTCTTTTGATCATCTCGCTCTCCATGATTTTATTTGTGGATAATTACGATTTTACTATCATATACACGAACGAATAATAAAACTTTTCAGTATAAGGATATATACATACGTACACACACGGTTCAAATTTGACTAAACGAAATGGACTCACTCTATGTGCACACATGCAATTTCATCTGCCGTAGTAGTCTCGTTTGTATGTGTTTAGTTAAGAATTTAGGTCGCTTATAAAAGTGTTACGAAACGTTATCTGTATTCTTGTGTATTTTCACAAAGTCACAATAGATACGCCTTAAAGTTGTCCACTTGTTTATATAAGTGTGCACATGTGTATTTCAACGTGTGTGATATGCTGTAAACGAAGAGAAAATTTCGGAATATACATGCATGCATACTGACATGCCTGCATACATCTGCATGCACAGATACATATGTCCGCACACACACGCACGCACACATACACACACTAGTTCTTACTGATTATGTCCTATACCATCAACAAACTGACGAGCGAGCACACGCACACACATTTCTGTTTATACAATGTAAATGTGAATACGTCGCTACACAAATCCGTTGAAATTAGTTATATAATATATATATATATATATATATATTAGTAGGTGAATGAATTATCCTATGTTTATTGTCAGCATGGAAACTTCGTTTAACCGAAACCTGGGTAGCAAATTCACGTCAGAAACACGGTTGAAGCGACCTGTCAAAGGTAGAAATTTGTGTGTTGTATATGAATAAATGAAAGAAAGGAATTTTGTTAACATCTTCGTTCGACACCATTCTTTCATTTATATATATATATATATTTATATGGTGATGATATATATATATATATATATATATATATATATATATATATATATATATATATTATATATATATATATATCACGTGACCGACCAGTCCATCAGATGTAGTTACACATCGCTGGTCACAATGCGTTCGCATTGTTTTAGCCTTCGAATGACGCCACCCCGCTGGCTAAGCGAGCAGGCCAACAGAAGAAAGAGTGGGAGAAAGAGTACAGCAGGGATCACCACCCCCTGCTGGAGCCTCGTGGAGCTTTTAGGTGTTTTCGCTCAATAAACACTCACAACGCCCGGTCTGGGAATCGAAACCGCGATCCTACGACCGCGAGTCCGCTGCCCTAACCACTAGGCCATTGCGTCTCCACTATATATCTTCTCTTCTCCGTCTGTCTTGATATATATATATATATATATATATATATATATATATATATATATATATATATATATATATATATATATATATATAAAAAGTTAATCCAAACAAGAAAACACAGAAAAAAAGAGAAAAAAAACACAGCAACGCAGGACGTGGAACAATTAATTAAAGTATTATTGACGCTCAGGAAGAAGGGAAGGAGGGTTTAAGGTTTCGAGCGGAGCTCTTCGTCGGAAACAAGGAGAAGGAAAGATCCCAAGAAGGGAAGACAGAGGAAAAAATATTTGAGCTGGTGGTGCTCAAGAGATTATATATATATATATATTATATATATTATATATCTTTATACATATAAAACTGAGAATGTGTGTCTGTCTGTCTGGCTGTCTGTGTGTTTCCCTAAAACTTGAGAACTACACAACCAATTTCATTCAAATTTTACATATGCCTCACTTAGGGTCCGGGTAGTGTTCAACTTCTTGCCTAGAGCGAGCCCATAGCAATATCATATCTTCCCCACTATTTCAGTATTACGTGTTAAAAGTGAAACAAAAATATTTCTCTATTTTATGTCAGATGCTTTCACTTTAACAATAAAAATAATAATAACAATTGAATTATATGTAGTAAGTAATAATTAAAATCAAACTAAAGTATAATATAAGTAAAAATAGCAATTGGTATAAAATTGCATCAATGATTTGAACTTGAATAAGTGGTTTCACATGAATGGGAATTAAATTAAAAATAAAATTAGCGTGCAGAAATCCAGATGGATAATAAAAAATTAAATCAAAGAAAAGACTACTGTCTATAAAGTATACAATGTAGAGAAAAAAGAAGAGCTAACATTTCCATTTTTCATTGATTGCTAATCTGTTTTGTCGATTGCTATTTATTACCGGTTTGTTAATTTAATTACTGTTACTTTGTTTTATATATTGTGTCTTCTGTGTAAGACTGTTATTATCCTTCGCGCGAAGGCTACGTATTAAAATTCCCAGCCCCGCGGGGGAATTATTATTGTGAAACAATTATTGTGGAACTATTTAAAAATACACACAAAAGGCTTGCGAAGCCAGATTTTTTTGAAGGCTTGTTAAGCCACATCCGGAGATGGATCCTCCTATCTCCTATTCACCTGTATCAGGTGAAGAAAACTCACCGGCGGTGACGCCGAAAACAGAAGAAGCCCCAGCGAAGAAGTTCGCAGAAGTTGCGGGCAAAAAACAGAAAAAAATTAACACTGAAAAAAAGCAACCTAGAAAAATATGCAGCATGTTTGAAAAAGGAAGGTAATGAAGTGACAGTAATACCAGACGTCAGAAAGACAGAGGAAGTAGATAAAAGAAGGATTATTTACAAAACGTATAATACGACGATGAAAACCATTCAAAGAGTGAAAGAGAAAAAAATCGAGAATTGTCTAAAGACAATACGGATGGACATCACATAAATACGAGGGACGTTCAATAAGTAATGCCCCTGACCCACTTGCAGTTGTGTGATCTAGCTGAAATTTTGCATGTGCAATTATTTATATCTCTATAAGTGGCAAATTACAGCTCTGAATTGATTGTCGTTTCTGATTTACAGGTGTTTGAACTGAGTCAAGTGTGAAATGGAGCCTGTTGAGTATCGAGCCGTGATCCGGTTTTGTATTTGAAAGGACGCACACCACGGGAGACTTTTGATGAAATGAAAGTAACTTGTGGTGATGATGCCCCATCATATGACCTTGTAAAATGCTGGAATCGTGAATTCAAACATGGTCGGAACTCTGTGGAAACAGCTCCCAGATCTGGTCGCCCCCATTCTGCCATTGATGAGGCATCTGTCCGTCAAGTTGAGGCTGCCATTTTGGAAGATCGACGCATAACTATTCGCCAAATAGCCCATGAGGTCAAGATTAGTACCGGGTCTGTGAAAACTAACATTCATGACCATTTGCATATGCAAAAGGTGTCTGCCAGATGGATTCCCAGGTTGCTCACACCTTTCCAGAAGCAAGAACGCGTCAAGTGCTCGAGGATGAATTTGGAGATATGCCAAGAAGATGAGTCAAAATTTTTCAAAAGACTGATTACACAGGATGAAACCTGGGTCCATCACTATGATCCAGAGACCAAAGCACAGTCAATGCAGTGGAAGCACCGTGACTCACCTCCTCCAAGAAGGCAAGGGTGCTGCCCTCCGCTGGCAAGGTCATGCTCACAGTCTTCTGGGACCAGGACGGACTAGTGATGACAGATTTCCTGGCAAAGGGTACCACAATTATAGGAGCCTATTATGCTTCACTTTTGAGGAAATTAAGAGAAGCTATCAATTCAAGAGGCGGGGCAAGATCAGCAAAGGCATCCTCCTCCTGCAGGACAACGCTCCGGTCCACAACTCGCGTGTCGCCAGATCAGAAGCACAGGCATGCGGCTATGAAATCTTCCCCCATCCCTCCTACTCTCTTGACCTTGCACCCTCTGATTTTCATCTCTTCCCAGCCATGAAGTTGTTTTTGAAAGGAAAGCGTTTCCCAGATGATGCAGCCTTGATTTCTGAAGTCACGTCGTGGTTGGAGACCAAGGTGGGGTCTTCCACAAAAACGGTCTCCAGAGCTGCATCAAACGATGGGAGAAATGCGTAATTCTGAATGGTTCCTATGTAGAAAAAGACTAATAACTGTGCCAAGTTTCGTTGCTCTACTGCTATGGGAAGTGGGTCAGGGGCATTACTTATTGAACGCCCCTCGTAAACTGTGGCAGAAAATTCGGAACGGCTGAGGTCAGGTTCAGGACAGAAGAGATAGCCAAGAAGCTATCAACTGAACCTCTAAAAGCGGAAAATATAGTCCTCCTCCCCCTGTACAGAGGTAGAAGGACCTCGAAGATCAAAATAAACAACATTCCCCCAGAGACAGACACCACATGCCTGGTGGCGGCAGTGATGTTAGGCCCGGAGGACAAGATCACTATCCTCCAGGCTACAGTAGAGGAGGAGGAGTATTGGCAAGGCCAATGCATCTCAATGGCGATACAGGCGGAGGTTCAGACGTTGGAAGAAATTCCAGAGACATTGAGGATCAGCGAGGAGGAGAGGGTGATATTGTTTGTGGAGGGCAGAAAGCCGAGGTGCTTCGGCTGCGGTAAAAAGGGGCACGTGAGAGTGGAGTGCCAACCTAGGCCGCATGAAGCAGCTGCGCCAGAAAAAGAAAAATCAGAAGCGAAAACACCAGAAACTACAGAATCAACAGAAACCAAAGAAGCAACAGAAACAACAAGCGGCGAAGAAAAAGAAAAAGAGGGGTGGTCAAAAATCACCATGAAAAAACGGAAAACAGAAACCAGAAAGTGAGCCAAAAAAAAAAAGAAAAGAAACTACGAATACATTTATGGCCATTAAGACAGCCAACAACAGGTTGATTAACGTTTTGGCAGCTAATTAGAAAAGTAGATAGAGAAATAGCTAAGTGACCACAGTTTTACCCGGTCAGCTACAGTGATCATAAAATGGTCACCTGTAAGCTTAACATAGATAAGGTTAATAATAGAGGCTCCGGTTATTGGAAACTTAATACGTCCCTTTTGGCGATTAAGGAGTACAGAGACCGGATTAGGACTATAATTCAGAGGGCGCTATCTGGTGCCATCATTAATAACAAATGGTGGTATGCCCTCAAGCGAGCCATCAAATTCGAGTCTATTAGATATAGCATAGGATTAGTGGCTAGAGGGCTAGGAGGGATTCAACTTTAGTTAAGGAATTAGAGGAAGCCATGAGAACTGGCTCTGCGGATCAGGTGACGGCCAAGAGACTGGCGTTAAACCAGCACCTCGAGGCCAAACACATGGGCTGCATTGTCAGGGCTAGGATCCGCGCAATGGGTTGTGAGGGAATCAACGCCGTGAGATGGGCCCGAGTGGTGGAAGCTCAGCGTGGTAATGATGCCACAATTCGATCTTTGACGAACCAACAAGGTAAGTTGATAAACAAACCAGAGGAGATGTGTGAGGCCTTTCAGGAGCACTTCGCTCAGCTTTTCGGTGGAGGCGGCGGACCGGATAGGAGGAGGGACTTTACGGACCTCCTCGACGGGCTGCCGCGCCTATCGGGGCGAGATGCGGAGGGCTGTGAAGGGCCAATCCCGCCTGAGGAAGTGGCAGAGGCGATGGCGGACTGCGGCGCGGGCAAGGCGCCAGGTTTGGATGGTCTACCCTATGAGTTATATAAGAGTATGCCAGACTTGTTCGGGCACCTACTGACGGAGGTCTATGCGAACTGGCAGCAGAACGGGTTCATTCCCAGATCTGTGCGCCGGGGAGTAGTGACGCTTGTCAGAAAGGATCCGAACAAGAGGGAGTGCATTGATAATTTCAGGCCCATCACTCTGCTAAACACAGAGTTGAAGATTTTGGCCAAAGTGTTATCGAAACGATTGGCGCGTGTCGCGGATGGTCTGATCGGGGAGGCACAGACATGTGCCGTTCCCGGCAGATCCATTCAGGATAATCTCCATCTTATGCGGTACACTATAGAGGGGTTTAATAGCGATTCTGGCAAGGGTGGGGCACTGGTCCATTTAGACCAATCTAAAGCATTTGATAGGGTCGACCATCGCTACCTGGTGTCCGTTCTGGCACAGTTCCGACTGGGCATTGGCTTCCTTAGGTGGATTATTCAAATTTACGATAACATCGACTCGGTAGTTCGGGTGAACGGCTTCTTTTCGAAGCTGTTCAACATCAAGCGCTCGGTTCGTCAAGGGTGTCCGCTCTCCCCGCTTTTGTACGTGGTGGCTCTTGAGCCATTACTGCGAAAACTGAGCGGCATCCCGAGACAGCCAGGTTATGGAAAATCGGTGTCAGCTTACGCGGATGACATCACCATCATCGTAACCGAAATGGATCACCTACAGAGGGTAGGCAAGGCCATAGAGGTTTACAAGACGGTGACATGAGCAAAGGTTAATCGTGAAAAGTCAGTCGGCTTGCAGCTCGGCACCTGGAGAGGCAAGTCGATGCCTCCCGACAGCGTCGTGGGACGTTGGACAGAGGGTCCGATTAAGTTGCTAGGGGTTTGGTTTGGACCAGACCTCTAAATAGAGAAGAACTGGGGCGAGGTATCGAGCAGGGTGGCTGCAGCAGCCAAGACCTGGTCTTGGCGGTGGCTATCCCTTAAAGGAAGGGCAGAGATAGCCAATGTGTTTATCGCATCGGTTATCACCTACCGCCTATCTGTCGTTCCTTGCCCTGATTCGTGGTTGATTAAGTTGGAAAGACAGCTCTTCTACTTTTTGTGGAAGGGCGGGAAACCACTTGTGAAACGCTCTACTTGCTGTCAACAACCGTTAAAGGGTGGGCTAGGGATGCCCTGGCTGATGAT
>NC_042999.1:156446001-156478501 GCF_006345805.1 Octopus sinensis
CCGAAATGAAGCCTGATGCTTTGTGTCACTGACAGCCAAACTTGTGAAGGTCACTCAGCCGTTCGAGAGATTAAGCATAGACTTTAAGGGTCCACTCCCATCCACTAATCACAACAAATACCTACTTACAATTATCCATGAATTTTCTAGATTCTCATTTGCGTTCACATATTCAGATATATCAGCCGCTATTGCCATTCCTTGTCTCTGCCAACTATTTCGATTTTTAGACTTTATTTCATCTATTCCGATCGTGACGCTGCCTTCATGTCAGCTGAACTGAGACAATTCCTCCATAATAAAGGCATAGCGACCAGTAGGACAATCTCATACAGTCCAGCGAGGAATGTTGAGGTCGAAAAGCTCAATTCAATCTTAAGGAAAACCATTACTTTGGAACTGAAGTGTAAGGGATTGAGTGCAAGTCACTGGCAGCGCGTACTTCTTGATGCTCTGCACTCTATCCGTTGCCTCCTCTGTACGGCCACTTACACCACGCCTCACGAGAGGCTGTTCAGTTTTTACCGCAGCACATCTTCTGGGATCTCACTACCAGAATGGCCAGTGGAGGGTGGATCAGTGCTCCTGAAGAAAATACAATCCCGCAGTAGAAAAGGTTGAGTTACTTGAATGCAATCCACTGTATGCTTATGGAGCGGCATGGGGGAAACGGTTTCGTTGAAACATCTAGTTGCGGGGCATGGGGGAGATACGAAATTTTTCGATACACCGGCCGAGTTTGATACCTCATTGTGCAACCTGTGAACGATCTCAAAGCGGAAACACTGGCAGTTGAAACTAGAACCAGTGATATCGATCCTAAAGAAGAAGCTAACAGCTCAAAATTTGATAACCCTGAGCAATTGAAAGCAGGTCAACAGCGTCTACACTCATAGAACTTGAGAAACCAAAAGGCTGGTCAACAGCACCTACACACGCATACAATTTGCGAAGTCAAAAGACGTAAACTATCTGGAATATTGTAATACTCCATGCTATATTTTGATGCCTAAGAACTTTACAAAACTCACTTGGTAGTACTCAGATTCTTCAGCGGGGAGAATGTGGTAATAATTACTGATATTATTACTGTAACTATACGTGCTATCAGGTTAAGTAAAAAGTAAGCAACATTTTGAACTATGGAGAATTTATACCGGACTTTTGCAGTTTTGAATTTCTTTAAGCATTTTTTTGAAATTGTCTGATAACACAGACATAGACTCGCCCAAATGCATCAATAAATTAACATTGATATTTTTTTCACCGTTGTTACAATCATCTGAGATATTCGAGCAATTTTGCTATTCAACTATAAAAAAGGACGTAAAGCAGCTGAAACGGCTCGCGATATCAATGAAACGCTTGGTGAGGAAATGACCAGTGATCAGCTCGAAAGTGGTTTAAACGATTTCGCAGTGGAGACCTGGGCCTTGAAGATCGCGAGCATAGTGGATGCCCATCTGTCATCGATGACGGTCAATTAAAGACCGTCATTGAGAAAGATCCACATAAAACTACTCGAGAACTAGCAAAAGAACTTCTGCCTGCAACCATTTACATGTGATCGGAAAATCAAAAATGCTCGACAAATGGGTACCACGCGATTTGAATGAAAGTCCGAAAATATGCAGATATGAAATTTGCTTATCTCCGTAACCGATCCATTTCTCGACCGTATTGTAACTTGCGATGAAAAGTGGATTCTATACAATAATAAAAAACGTTCTTCGTAGTGGTTTGAGCAAAAGGAAGCTCCGAAAACCTTCCGTAAACCCGAACTCTTCATAAAGAAGGTTGTGATGACTGTTTGGTGGTGTACTACTGGACTCATCCACTATAAATTCTTAAACCCGGAAAAGCCATTACTACAGAAACATATTGCCATGAAATTGCGAAAATGAACGAAAAACTGCTCCTCCTCCGTCCCAGACTGGTCAACAGAAGAGGGTCAGTCATTCTCCATGACAATGCTTGACCACACGTTTCACTAATGATGCTCCAGAAGTTGAGGGAACTTGGCTACGAAGTTCTTCCCCACCCAGCTTATTCCCCAGACCTCTCTCCTACCGACAACCACTTTTTCAAGCACCTTGATGGTTTCCTGTGAGAGAAGGAGTTAAAAACTCAAACCGATGCTGAAAGTGTGTTCAAAGAGTTCATCAGCTCCAGAACTCCAGATTTTTATGTTACTAGAATAAACAAACTTGTAACTCGTTGGCAAACATATTTTTTGTAATAGTTCTTACATCGATGAATAAAACTTCCGCATTGTTGAAATATATTGTGATCAATTTCATGTTTCAAAACGTTGCTTACTTTTTACTCAGCCTTATATATTCACTACCGTTAATATTACTACAGCTAGCTGAAAACGAGGCTTTGGAATGAAAACTAGGCATAGAAAAATGATATTGAAACATGGCTGTCCGCTGACCAGCTAGGCCAATGACTAAAACTACTACTGACGGATACTGTACTCTCGTTCTTAGAAGAGTAAAGCTTATGTTTGGTCAATCTTTTCAACCTCTGTATTAACAAAATTGAGAATTGCTACACTACTACACTCATTCCAACGTTTGAACCACTTGATTGGACGCTTGATGAAATCCGAACCACAAAAAACTCGTAAGATATTGACTAATACAAATAATATTCACATAAACAGTGCGTAGACTGCCTCTGCCAAAAACGATACCAAGTATCGACGTGCATCTCTTGACCAAATTTGCATAGACGAGGTAGATAACACCGCGAGACTTCCTTGAGAAATATTTCACGTCTGATAACTTTGATTAAATTGCCAGAGAAGTTGCACGACTCTACCACAACATATCACCAGATGAAAGGATGAGTGCATATCAGCAATAGACCATGAATGGATATGTTAGAAGGTTCCAGGATGATTTTAACATAGATAATCAAAGTAATCTATTGTGGGTCAACAAATCAGGTCACTGACTCTCACTTTGAAGGGTGTGCATTTGAAATCCAGGGACAAGAAATAGCAAATTCATGGTGCACAAAGGGGGTAGCTACTGGAAAAACACCAAAATAAGAAAACCGATGCAGATGTGGAGTTAACACGGAAAATATCACCCACATCATGAGCAGTTGTTTGAAAATGTCCTTGCATTATTATCTACCGATGAGACATAATGTAGCCAAAACACTATATAATGAAATCCGTCAGAAAGACGATTCTGGTGCCAAAGTGAGAGGAATGCACAGTGTGGTACAGACCATAGCCACTCATAATTTTTAAGTGTACTGGTGGAATGACCTAGTGAAAACTTCAATAGAGTGCAAACATAAGAGACATGATTTTCTGATTTGAAACAGAGAAGAGAAACTAGGTACATTAGTGGAAATCAGTTGATCAGCGGATGTCAACAAAAGATTTGCGAAAAAGAAGATACCTGCACTGAACTACTAAGAAAGTTACAACTTTATGTTCAAATTTATACCCGTAATTATTGAGGAACTGGGGTATGAAACAAACTGCATCAGCACCAAATTTGTGAAGTTAGGCTTCTCAGAACCAGAGAAAGCTAATTAAGAGATTACATATACCAGCCATCAATGGAACTGTCAAAATACTCTCTTTACTCTTTTACTCTTTTACTTGTTTCGGTCATTTGACTGCGGCCATGCTGGAGCACCGCCTTTAGTCAAGCAAGTCGACCCCGGGACTTATTCTTTGTAAGCCCAGTACTTATTCTATCGGTCTCCTTTGCCGAACCGCTAAGTTACGGGGACATGAACACACCAGCATCGGTTGTCAAGCAATGCTAGGGGGACAAACACAGACATACAAATGCATACACACACGACGGGATTCTTTTCAGTTTCCGTCTACCAAGTCCACTCACAAGGCTTTGTCGGCCCGGGGCTATAGTATAAGACACTTGCCCAAGATGCCACGCAGTGGGACTGAACCCGGAGCCATGTGGTTGGTAAGCAAGCTACATGCAACACAGCCACTCCTGCGCCTCCAAAAGTTTAGCATAGACACTTGCCCAAGATGCCACGCAGTGGGACTGAACCTGGAACCATCTGGTTCATAAGCAAGCTACTTACCACACAGCCTTCAAAAGTTTAGCATTTAAGTATATATGCACGTGTCTAGACATGCAACTACATTCTTGAGAATACATACACAAAACAAAACACAAATCTGCATCAAAACTGACTCCACTTATTGCACACATACACACAGACATGCACAAATACCATGTTGATGTTTAAAATTCCAATGAATCTAGGTTAGGAGTGGTCTTATCTCAATTATCAAAAAATCTAGACATAAAACTGAATACAATACAATTTAAAAGAGATTTACATGAACACACCAGCACTTTAATATTGTATAGAGACATTGTACGAGAGTAAAAAAAAGACAAAGATAAGAGATATGCGACAAAATTATCTCTCTGCTCAGTAGGTCAGGGAAACGTAATTTAAATCCTGTATACATATTTTCTGATCTTCATGTCGTCTCGTCTACGAGACAGATATATCGGCAGCCCAGTGCGATTAAACAAGCTGTTAAATATCTCGGCGTAAGATAGCAGTTTTACTATGTCAATGACCTACTTAAATAACAAACTAACCACAAAGGTCGCTGTACATACAAGGGCAGAAGATAAGATTTTAACGATATCTCTGAAATCTCTAAAAGAGTCTCTTTAGTATTTTACACTCATACGGTTTACCTTGGTCTTCTACATTATTACAAAATACTCCTCCCTAAAATCCTGCATCATATCATTCATCACATAGTTCATAACTCATGAGGTGCATGCAGAACAGCGAGAATCTACATTTATAGAGAGCGAAAACAAGCTTTTTCTAAGTAAACAACCCTTGAATTGTATTTTTTTTAAATCTACAAGTCCGTCTACGAGTGCTTGTGAATCAGCGATCGGGTTTACAAGTGATGGTGTGTGCGAGTTTCAAGATGACAGCAATGCAAATAATTTTCACATAAACAGTGCGTAGACTGCCTCTGCCAAAAACGAAAACAAGGAGACAGAGGCTTAACATCACTCGAGATAGTTTTTTAATATCACATCATATCACTTCGGCAACATCTTTTAGCTACCAAGTGCCTTCATTTTCTGGATCCTTTAATCTATAGCTTCAATCATGCGAAGACTTTCTGTTTGATGCTATGCTAAACGTCCCGTCTAATTATTTTCAGAAGTTGTTGGGTATTGTCTTGAAATTCATTTTGTCTGAGTTCTGAAAAATTACTTCTTTGTTTGAAATTTCATTATTCTATGTCTGTATAACTGTTTTTCATGCTTATCTAATTTAACATGAAAGTGAAAGTGACTTTAGGTAAATAAATTATTCTCCTCCATGTTTCTGTTTAAGTCGGTCAACCCAGCTAACCTTGAGTCACCCGAAACAGCAATACACTAAGAGCGCTTATTCGTGAGTTCACCTAATTTCATAATATCATTACTTTCGCTATTGTGCATACATTTTATCTACTCATTTCCCTCTTCACTGTTCAGTAGGTGTTCTCTAAGTGATAAGATGCAACATAGAGAGGCCTCTGGACTGAACTTATGCATGTGCCTCAAGAACTTCGTTTAACATAGTTTCTGTCGGTATTACTGTTGATGCAGAAGTAACCAGTAGCTATTAGTATCTATCAGATCCTTGTTGTCCAAGTTATGAAATTCTTCAAATATCCAATCTAGTATCCAAAGTGTTGGTGCCAGCTGTGGAACTGAGAAAGCACTGTGCGATACAGTTAAATGCAGGCAGTTCTGACTTACGTAGCTTCTGAAAACTTCTAAAGTATTCTTTTGTCTTAGTGATATCATGCAACACTCAAAAGCAAGCTTTACTCACAACACCAACGCATGTAATATTCCCAATAATTCAAGATATTTGTGACGTCCATCATAGGAGATAGAGGTGATAGACAGAGAATTGATATTTCCTTTTCTGGTCGAAATCTTTCCTCGTTTTACAATCAAGTATGTGCCATTATCTTGATCAAACTCCATTTATATGTCCCATTTATATCGTTGTTTAAAATTTTTGGTTGATCCTATGTATATGGCTGTAGAGTTGTGTAATAGATTAAGGACAGTGCATTTGTAGTGGATGCGTGGATGTATTAATAAATACATAAGTGCTTTGTAATAAATTAAAGATTTATTATCACTACATCAATTTGTAAGCAATGTTACACATCGCTTGTACAAAATGCATATTAAATAGTGGTTGCAAATAATACATATTAAAGGAATGCATAATACAGGATACACATTAAAGCAGAATATGTTTGATGGTGTGTGTGTGTGTGTGTGTGTGTAAATCATGCAGTACAGAGTCACCTTTCTGAATATTCTTTCGTCGTCCTCATAAATGCGTGGCGTTCTCTTAAACGTTGGTTCGGGTTCTCTCTAGATACCTATTTCTCCGTTCTATTTATAACATCTCAAATAGCCAGAAAAATAGATATACCGCAAGAGTGTTATTGCGTACAGTAGGTCGCTGGTCGTCCTGTTAAACTTCGCCTGACCTGCTCGGGTCAGAGGTCGAAGGGAGACGATCCATCATTTTTTGTCAGAACAAAGAGATTCTGATTTCGCGCCTTTTTGTGCATTGGTATTTTACGACCAATGATTCTTGGGTCTGATTTCGAATCCAAGCTTTGAGAAGGAAGTGCTAATTCTTACACACCCCCCTTCTAGTGAGAAAGCCACAGAGATCGAACGATATTGGAAATGTATTATTATTATTTTTTTATTATTTTTTTTTTTTTTGATTGTGTGCATGTAGAAAAAAAATTTTTTTTACACATTGAACGATAAAAATATGGATGAAAGGTTTACAATTTGTATGTGCTATATGGTGGGCAATATGTATATGTGCCCAGGCAGAATTATGTTGGCGCGTTGAAAGAGATGTGCGTCTATTGATTACTCGACCTACTAGAGGTCTAATAGAGACAAGGTATCTTTCAGTGGCGAAAAAAAAATCGAGTGATAGCACGCATGAGAACAAGATTTGTAAATGTGTGTGGATATACAGTTAGCAAAAAATATATTTATGAGAAAGCAAACATTTTGAAGAGAAAACAAAAAATATGTACATGCAAAAATGAAAGAAATGTTCATCGGCAAAGTTCGATTTTGAAATGTTCCGTAAAAGTTCATACAGACAGTTTTTGTTTTCATTTTTTTTCTTTACGTACACAAATGTTCTTTGATTTCTCTGGGTGGGTGATGCAGTTATGTGTTCATTAGGAAGAGGGATACGTTAGGAGTTCAGAACTTACCCGAAAAACTTGCACAAACCTTGCTGGCCATCGAACTGTTCTTCCTGATTTGGTGTGTCGGGGTTGTGCAGCATCTGTGGTGTTCGCTGGAGTTGCCGAGTCTGTTTGAGGAAAAGAGGGGACTGAATGTAAGTCCTCCTCGATGAAAGCTTTTTTAAAAACGATCAATCGAGACCGTATTTCGTTTACCTCCAATATCGAGGACGAATACTTGGTTCTCTTTTGATGACCTTGTAGGCCCGGAATATGGTGGTCGAAGTTGAGAGGGTATCCCATCATTCCTCACGAAGACATGAGTCCATGTGTTGATATCTTTTGGGACACGTGAAACGACGTTCTGTTGTCTAGGCCTGAGGGTGATACTTGCGACATGGATGTTCGTAATCGGTGCACATATTGTTGTGGGTCAGGGAAGTTTTGTGAAACAGGTTCGATCATCTGCCAGGTAAGGTGAGTGTTGTGCCATAAACGAGTTCGCCGGAGTATATCCCAGTTCTTCCTTAATCGTGGATCGAATTCCAGGAGGATAGAGGGAGATGTTCCAACCAGTGAGAACTGTCTGGAGCTGCTTTTATAGATGCCTTGAGTTGGCGGTGAAAGCGTTCCACCATGCCATTTGCTGCAGGGTGGTAAGCTGTAGTGCGGGTGTGTTTACACCCGAGGAGACGAGTCAGCTCGGTGAAAAGGTGGGAATCGAACTGACGTCCTCTGTCGGTGGTAATTGTTGCGGGTGTGCCAAAACACGAAACCCATTGTGATATCAGCGTTTTAGCGACCGTTTCTGCTGATATATCAGATAAGGGCCAGGCTTCGGGCCATCGCGAGAACCTATCTACGCAAGTTAGCAAATATGAATAGTTCTGCGAAGGTGGCAGGGGTCCAACGATATCAATGTGAACGTGCTGAAATCGTGCATCGGGCTGCGAAAATGAACCGATTGGTGATTTTATGTGCCGGTGGATTTTCGCTTTTTGGCACGCAACACAGCACTTGGTCCATTCTCTGATATCCTTGTTGATACTGGTCCACACAAAACGGGTCGATATTAGCTTTTGAGTGGAGCGAATACCAGGATGTGACAGAGAATGTAGAGCGGAGAAAACTTCTCGACGATATTTCTGTGGTACATAAGGGCGTTGGTAACCAGTGGAAATATCACACCAAATATGGGCTGTGGATGATGTAGTGGAACATGCTGAAATTTCAGAGATGACGAATTCCGGAGCTTTAGAAGTTCTTCGTCATTCTCCTGGTCAGCTGCTATACTTGCCAGATCAATTGTAGACGTGGTGTGGATAGCATTGATCTGCGCACGTGAAAGTGCATCGGCTGCCACGTTGGTCGTCCCTTTGATGTGGCGATATCCGTCGTGTACTGCGATATGAAGTCGAGGTGACGAATTTCTCTCGGCGAATGGCGATCCGGTTTGGTGTTAAATGCGTATACTAATGGCTGTGGTCGGTATATATGGCAAATTGGTACCTTCTAGCATATGACGGAAATGCTTAACGGCCAGGTATGCCGCCAATAATTCCCGACTGAATGTGCTGTATTTGGTTTCCGCGGGTTTTAACCGCTTAGAAAAAGAAAGACAACGGTTGCCATATACCGTCAACAAGCTGTTGTAGCACACCTCCGATTCCGGAATCGGATGCATCAACGAGTAAACATCGTGGGGCGTCTGGTTTTGGATAAACCAACATGGTAGCGCTAGATAACGCTTTTTTCAGGGCAGCGAAAGAAACGAGTTGATCTTCGGTCAGAGCTATATCTGCGTTTTTGCAGGTTCGCTGACGTAGCAAATCCGTGAGCGGTTGCGCTATTTCAGCGAGGTGGGGCACGAACCGTCGATAGAAATTCGCTAGACCGAGATATTCCCTTAATTTGCGGAGAGATGTGGGTGGTGGAAAATCCACGATGGCCTTGACTTTCTCGGGAAGGGGACGAATTCCATTTTTATCGACTATATGCCGAGAAAATGAAGGGAAGCAACTCCGAACAAACATTTGGTAGGGTTGATAACAATTCCAAATTGACGTAGTCGTCCGAATAGCAGGTGAAGTGTTGATTATGATCTTCGTCCGAGTTACTGGCCACGAGTATGTCGTCTATGTAGGCATAGACGAAAGGCAAACCTCTAGTCACCATGTCGATAAACCTTTGGAATGTCTGTGCCGCGTTTCGTAAACCGAAAGGCATACGCAGGAATTCAAACATTCCGAAAGGTGTAGTCACTGCTGTCTTTGAGATGTCTGCAGGTTCGACTGGGATTTGTTGTTATGCTCGCACCAGGTCGATTTTTGAAAAGATGCGAGCTCCATGCAGCGAGCTCGAAAAGTCCTGAAGAAAAGGCACCGGATAGGCATCACTGATAGTGCTTTTATTCAGTGATCGATAATCGCCGCAAACCCGCCAATCGATCGATGATTTTTTTGGGACGCAGTGTATCGGCGAGGACCAGTTGCTGCTGGAAACGCGGATGATTCCGAGGTCGAGCATGTGCTGGAATTCCCGCTTGACGGCCTGGAGACGATCAGGTGGTAACCTTCTGGGCCTTGCAGCAACAGGTGGACCGCTGGTTTTGATGTGGTGGGTAACGTCGTGCTTTATCGGCTGGTTATGAAAAACTGGCCGGGCGACATCTGGATAATCATTCAGGATGGAACTGTGACGAGTCGTTGTCGTAAGCATTACAGTTGGGCTGACTGTGTCCATTCGAGCGGCTATACCGCGCACAGTAAGCTTGGTGGTGGTGTCGACAAGTCGTCTGTTCTTTATGTCTACCAGGAGACCGAAATGATGCAGGAAATCGGCTCCTAAGATAGGGGTCGGCAGTTTAGCGACGACGAATACCCACTGAAATGTGCGGCGTAGTCCTATGTTTAATGTAGGGACTGTTCACCGTAGGTTGGAATGGGTGAATGGTTGACTGCCTGAAGACAGACTGATGTCTCTTTTCTTTTTCCAGAAGTGTTGGAGACTGGGATGATGCTGACTTCCGCACCTGTGTCAACCAGGAAACGCGTGCCTGTTACACGATCGCAAACGAAAAACAGGCGACTGTGTGGGTGCGAACCAGGAACTTCCGTCGCGTTCAATTCCTGGCTGTGCCGTTTCCGAACTGGGTGAGGAAAACGAGCACGGTACCGTACATTTTTTTGTCCCGTGTTCCGAATGTTCGGTGGTACCAACACGTGTCATGTGAGTTTCGGGTAGCACTGGGGCTTCGAGACCGTCTGCCATCTCGTCGAGATCGGCTGGTGCTTCGACGCTGGGGACTAAACTTTAGGGCTTGTATTTGGGCTGTGAGAATTTGTATTTGCGCAGCTTGCTGCGTCATTAATGCACGCAAATCCGAAATCTCTGAAGAACTGGTTTGTGCACGGAAAGGATTGGTACTGGGAGCGGCTGGCGTCACCGTCGATACCGTTGGATATCTGTGCGGTACTTCGGCTATTTTGTCAGCTAGCTCCGCCAGTTCTTCAAGGGATGTGTTTTCTCTGGTGGACGCGAGAACAACCTGGGTATTGGAGGGCAGACGCTGGAGAAAAAGTTGCTTGAAGATTTTTTCTGGGAGCGTCTCATCTCCGAGAAGCTGTTTCATTCTCCGAAGAAGCTGGGACGGCGTTTTGTCACCCAATTCTTCCGATATCAGAAGCTGGTGAAGTCTTTTTTGTTGGGATTCTGAGGTTCTGTTTATTAACGTGGTTTTAAAAACTTCATATGAAACAGAACCGGGTGGTGCCATGATAAGGTCGCGTATCACGTTCGTTATTTCTGGTGACAGAGAACTGATAACGTGAGAAAGTCGAGCCGCATCGCTCGATATTCTGTGAGAGGCAAACTGTGCCTCTATATGGTGAAACCACAATGTCGGGTCGTGGGTCCAGAATGGTGGAATTTTTAACGAGATCGCCGCTTGGAATGCCATGTTGATGTTGGCCGCTGGGTTTTGTTCCGGGAGATTCATTGTTTTCGTCGGAATTTTCAGTTGCTTCGTTGCTGGTGATGTGCAAACTGTAATTCTTCGACGCGGTTGATGAAGCTGGTTCCAGGGAAGGCGCGATTCGTTTTACGGGGTCACCAAATGTAGTGGATGCGTGGATGTATTAATAAATACATAAGTGCTTTGTAATAAATTAAAGATTTATTATCACTACATCAATTTGTAAGCAATGTTACACATCGCTTGTACAAAATGCATATTAAATAGTGGTTGCAAATAATACATATTAAAGGAATGCATAATACAGGATACACATTAAAGCAGAATATGTTTGATGGTGTGTGTGTGTGTGTGTGTGTGTAAATCATGCAGTACAGAGTCACCTTTCTGAATATTCTTTCGTCGTCCTCATAAATGCGTGGCGTTCTCTTAAACGTTGGTTCGGGTTCTCTCTAGATACCTATTTCTCCGTTCTATTTATAACATCTCAAATAGCCAGAAAAATAGATATACCGCAAGAGTGTTATTGCGTACAGTAGGTCGCTGGTCGTCCTGTTAAACTTCGCCTGACCTGCTCGGGTCAGAGGTCGAAGGGAGACGATCCATCATTTTTTGTCAGAACAAAGAGATTCTGATTTCGCGCCTTTTTGTGCATTGGTATTTTACGACCAATGATTCTTGGGTCTGATTTCGAATCCAAGCTTTGAGAAGGAAGTGCTAATTCTTACACATTTGTAATTACCTTATATCTTCTGCAATGGATTTGTAACGCGCAGGCGGTTCCAGGACAGCAATTGCAATTAGGTGAATTTTGGGGACTGTGTTCAGGAATAGAGGAAGTAATATCGTCAGAGGAGAGGTTAAAGAAGGGGTTAGAAGATTCTATATTATTAGTATTATTAACGTTATCATTACCAACATTGCTATTATTACTATTGTCGTTATTAATTGTACTATTTGTAAGGGTGGTAGAGATCGTAGTGGTGTTTCGGGTAGTGGTAGTAGGAAGGGTTGGGTTGTGGTTGTGGTCTAATGTAAGGGTATCTTTGCTGGAGCTGTGTGTGTGTTGAGTGTTCGTATGGCTAGAATTGTAGTTATGTGAGTTTTGATAGTAAAGAGAAAGCTTTTGCTTATTAGAGGATGCTACAATAGATTCGAAATTGGATGAGGTAGAATAAGATAGTTTCAGGGTGGATCGATTAAAGATAGAATGATATTTATGTTTTCGAGGGAAGTTAGTCTAGAATTTTAAAGAAGGATTTAGCTAAGTTCTTAACGTTAAGCGAGAATGGGGGTATGTACCACAGAATAGAGCGTCCGCCGCTTTTTTTAGGGGGTCTGGGAGTAGTACTGTCTAAGTTTTTAGATAAAGGAGTGCTATCTATTTTCTTGGAGAAGATATGTGGGTGACGAGACACAGCTTGCATACTTTCTCTCAAAATGATCACTTACTTTCTCCATTCAGTAATTTTCCACCGGAGGCGCAATGGCCCAGTGGTTAGGGCAGCGGACTCGCGGTCGTAGGATCGCGGTTTCGATTCCCAGACCGGGCGTCGTGAGTGTTTATTGAGCGAAAACACCTAAAGCTCCACGAGGCTCCGACAGTGGTGGTCCCTGCTGTACTCTTTCTCTCACTCTTACTTCCTGTTTCTCTTGTACCTGTATTTCAAAGGGCCGGCCTTAGTCACTCTCTGTGTCACGCTGAATATCCCGAGAATTGCGTTAAGGGAACACGTGTCTGTGGAGTGCTCAGCCACTTACACGTTAATTTCACGAGCAGGCTGTTCCGTTGATCGGATCAACCGGAACCCTCGTCGTCGTAACCGACGGAGTGCTTCCATCCATTTTCTACCGTTCTCTCTTCATTATCTTTCTGCATATTCATTTATTCTCTCTTTCTGTCTGTTATGTCGCACGTTCAGATGACCTCCACTAAACTTCACTCTCGACTCTAGTCTACCTTGACGTCTAGACTTCTCCCTCTATATCTACGTATTGGGCCAGCCTACTTCATCGTCTGGGGCGTCCACACAGCACTCTCCTTCCTTCACTTTCTGTGTAATTTTCTATTTTCTTTTCCTTTTACTTTCCTTCTAACTTGTCTCAACTTCTTTTTCTTATTTTCTGTCCTTTTTCCTTTTCACTTTTTTTTCTTCTCAAATTATTAGCAGTGTAATCATATCAAAGTTGCAACTTTAATAATGCTGAAGGATATGAGGGTTGCATTCATGTTGATAGAGTGGACACTGAGGTGGGACAAAGATAGAAGAATGTCTTTACGACTGACATCATTTTCTTAAAGATTTTGAAGTTAATCTGAGGCGCAGGAGTGGCTGTGTGGTAAGTAGCTTGCTAACCAACCACATGGTTCCGGGTTCAGTCCCACTGCCTGGCATCTTGGGCAAGTGTCTTCTGCTATAGCCCCGGGCCGACCAATGCCTTGTGAGTGGATTTGGTAGACAGTGTCATTTACGTAAATACCTAATATATTTAAATATCCTGTGAATCATCCCTTTTCGTAAGATATGCGGTGCGATCTGAGTTATTTGTCTGCTTTATGGTGGAAGTTCAGTGTCCTTGGAGAGGATTGCCTTAATCACGTTGAATCGTTTCTCACCCTCTCGACAAATAGTTGTAAATTGAGTAGAAACCACCATGCTTCATCACACACGCACAAAAAAAAAAAAGAGAAGAAAGAAGAAAGAAAAGTAAAGGAAAGAAAAGAAAATACCAATTGATAACATGAGTAAATGGTGACTCGTCTGATACCAAATGACAAATAATAAAAGTTGTCAGTCTTTGGTTTAAATGGTTAACATATCTTCACGACGAGTTCAAATTTTGCCGAGGGCGACTTTGTCTTTCATCCTTTCGGCGTCGATAAAATAAGTAGCAGTTAAACACTGGGGTCGATGTAATTGACTTGCTCACCTCATCTGAAATTGCTGGCCTTGTGCCAAAAATTTGAAACCAATATTTGTTACGCTGCAATCGTTTTAGTTTCAACACGCGGTCTCAAATGAAACCACTTGCAAATTAGTTGTAAATTGAGCAGAAACCATCATGCTTCATCACACACGCACAAAAAAAAAAAAAAAAAAAGAGAAGGAAAAGGAAAGAAAAGAAAAGGAAAGAAAAGAAAAGGAAAGAAAAGAAAATACTAATTGATAACATGAATAGATAGACAACTTTGAAATGACAGTGGTGCCATTCTGCTTTTCATTTATCTTAGTTGCTGTGGAATGAATCCGAGGTTGGGGAGCATTGTAAATTGTGAGCGAGGTGTAAAAGTAGAAGGCTGATTACCTTTGCCCTGTAGCACACACACACACATACACAACACACACACACACACACACACACACACACACACACACGCGCGCGCGCGCGCGCAGACACACATTACCGATAAGGAGAATGCTAATATTTACATGACCAGCAGTTTTGGAGGTGAGGGGATGTTAGACGCTATAAATGCAAGATATAACACTACTTGCAGCCGCAACACCAACCAATTCTTCTACAGTGAATATATTACATAATATAAATGACATATAAATAACATATGCTGTTTAATAATCGATGTCCGAGCTGTCATTTTTATTATACAGTCACACAACAAAAAGGCAGATAAAACGAATATATATTTTGTACGTAAACAGAATATTAGGCAATTGGAGTTCTTTATGAAACAGAAAAAAACTCAGTAACAAGCATACACACCCGTTGGGAAACAGTATCGTCAACACTAACACCACTACCACAACCAACAGCGCAAACTGTTTATATCACAAATCAGCTGCCACTAGAATTTGCTACATCAACCGCAATCAGTTTTACTAATATTACAAATAGCTACACAAACACATTATGGATAAGAAAGCTGTCGGAACAGTAAATGATGGACTCACTAAAGTATATGACAGAGCTGGAATATCATATTTCGTTTATAAATATCGGGGTCACAATATGATTCCTATACCTGTAGTGGCGGAGAATTTAGGGAAATTAAATTCACTCACAATTCGAACTGATGATGTTTTAATATGCAGTTACCCAGGAACAGGTAATGTTTTAAAACTAATGATTTACTTGTTTTCAGGTGCGATTGTAATTGACGGCAAACTCGTTAGCACATTTAGGTGCGATTGTTATTGAGTTGGCAAATTCATTAGCACATCGGACAAAATTTTTAGCGGCATTTCTTCCGACTTTGCGTTCTGAGATCAAATCACGCTGTTGTCACCTGTGCGTTTCAACTTCTCTGGGGCGAAGAAATAAGTAGGGGAGACCGGGGTTAGTTGACTACATTTTTTTACATTTTCACTGACAGAGCAATACTATTTAATGTATTCTACTGCATCTTGTATTACACGCATAAATCAACCGTAGCAGAAGATTTACAAAGCTAGAGATCTCATCTGCTCATTGTCTGGATTTATATTTTGTGCATTTTCTAAGACCACTTAAATGTGTCAACTTGCCCCAATACCGGGGCAAGTTGACACATATAATGGGGTATGTTGACACATGAATGCATTTTCTTGGAACATACATGTTAGTGGACAGAAACACATGATATAAGCTTGTTGGTTTGATCAAGGGCCTTTATTACGGTTTCATTACCTATCATCATCAGAGTCACAATTTGGGCATGTGAATATTGTCAGACCTGGTGTGCATGCTTCGTGAGCCCAACCTTTACAATCAGAGCATTGAAGCCACACTTCCCTTCCTTTGCTGTTGGAAAAAGGCTCGCAGCACACTAAGCAATACCACTCTTCCTCATCAGAGGTATCCCTTTCTTGAATTTGAACTTTTTTCTTAACAGTTGGACCTTTTCCCTTCGTTGACCTGCCCTTACTGAGTCCCTTTCCTGTCGTTCCTTTTATCAATGTTTGTCTTCTTTTTACTTTTACTTTTTGTCTTTTCTTCTATGATTGCTCTTTTAACCGGCGAGTCACTGAGGATTTCAGAACAACGTTTCTTTCTTCCTCTGGTTGATTCTTTCCTAGGGCCTGCTTTGGGTAGTAGACAGATTTGAAAGGGTGAAAGAAAAGGCCTGGTGGCTATGTTGCTTGAAGGCCCAGGTGTTGCAGGTGCTGAAGGCCCAGGTGCTGAAAGTGCAGGATCCGCCGGTCGGTCAGTGACATAGCTTGGTGCAAAGTCGCTGTCTGTGAAAATGTTGCGATTAAAAGAGCATATTCCTGTAGAAGAAAAGCCACTAAGAATGTTTGTCGGAGTTGCAGTCAATGGCCATGCAGTTTTGACAATACACGGGATGTCATAAATGGTCATGGTCTGGCCAGGATGGTTGATATGCCAGTCATCAATGGCAGTGTTTGTATACTTCTTCAGTGGTCCATAGACCGCTTTGTCCAACGGCTGTAACCTGTGTGTGCAGTGAGGTGGGAAAGAAAGCATGGTGATGCCATTGTCTGATGCATAAGTCAGCCCCTCGATACTAAGGTGAGAATCGTGATTGTCCAGCAAGAGAACTTGACTGCTTTGAACATTTCACGTTCCTCACAAAGTGTTGAAGGAATTTCACAAAATGCTCCTCACACAACCAACCAGATGGATTAGCACCTCCATCGCTGCTTGATGGTCCACTGTTTAGGAAATGTGGCCTAAAGTTCTTCCAAGGAAAAAAAAACAAAAAAAAAACGGTGGTATGCTGTTTCCAGCGGCATTTACACAGCATGCCAATGTGACCAGAACGTGAAGACGGACGAAATACTACTAAGCATTTTGACGGCGTGCTAACGATTCTGCCAATTGGCCACCTTAAGAAGATAGATAAATAATAAAAGTTTTTTAAAAAGCTATCGGTGACTCAGATGTTTGAAAAGACTTCTCTAAAAGGTCTCGTTGAGAATTTTATCTCCGAATCAGTTGTGTATAAAAAAAACTATAGCGATGACTTTATGATGCTTTAGTATATTATAAGTTCAAACTGTAGGCCTTTAGCATTTCTTTATTGGTGAATAGTGGAGGCGCAATGGCCCAGTGGTTAGGGCAGCGGACTCGCGGTCGTAGGATCGCGGTTTCGATTCCCAAACCGGGCGTTGTGAGTGTTTATTGAGCGAAAACACCTAAAGCTCCACGAGGCTCCGGCAGGGGATGGTGGTGATCCCTGCTGTACTCTTTCACCACAACTTTCTCTCACTCTTACTTCCTGTTTCTGTTGTACCTGTATTTCAAAAGGCCGGCCTTGTCACTCTCTGTGTCACGCTGAATCTCCTCGAGAACTACGTTAAGGGTACACGTGTCTGTGGAGTGCTCAGCCACTTACACGTTAATTTCATGAGCAGGCTGTTCCGTTGGTCGGATCAACCGGAACCCTCGTCGTCGTAACCGACGGAGTGCTTCCATTGGTGAATAAATTCAGCGTAGAAAGAAATCACGGCAGTAGAGAAAAAAGGGTCATGTCATAGTTGAGGCTGTCAAAAAAGTGGTTCCATTTTATTTTCGTCAGTCGATTTACTCGAGTAACTGAATAGAAATCTGTAGTTAATACGTTCAACTTACACGTTCAACGATAAATAAAAGCAATACAAGATTCATGCTGCTCTGTTACAAAATCTCGTATAATCCTGGATTTCCTTGATACTGTTACAGGTGCTTCATATCCTGAGTTTTGTGGTGTTATTTTACAGAGTACTTTCTTAGAACTTTACAAATCCTTCAGCAGTTTACATGGTTTATGCAGTTCGTTCAAGCATGAAATCTACTATATTTAGTGGTTGGCGTTAAACGTATATTTTCTGGTTAACGCATTCTGTCAGCAATAATATCGTCTGGAACCAAATCAGCTGATCAGATCTATCTGGGTATTCATTATATTTCATTATAGATTTGCATATGGATTTCTGCTGCATTGGGCGCGCGCGCTTCAATGTGTGTTAATGTGTGTGTGTGTGTGTGTGTGTGTGTGTGTGTGTGTTGGAGAATTTCATAGTTTAGTTTTATAGTAACAGAAATATTTGATTTACGACGAAATTTTGCCCCTGCATATTTATATATATATATACTTTATTTAAAGCAGCAGACAATTCAACAAAACCTGTTACTCCGAGTTTCCCGTTGCTGTTGCAAAAACTGTCCGATGAACGGCAACGGAAAACTCAGAGTAACAGGCTTTGTTGAATTTTCTGCTGCTTTAAATAAAGCATATTACTCTACCACTGGTATTTGAGTACTCTTTTTTCCACCTTGTTTCACATTTATGTGTTTACTCCGCTATATATATATATATATATATATGTTTTGGAAACTGATGTCTTTGGCCGTTCTACTAGTTGAATGTTAAGTAAATAAATTAACTATAAACTAACTTGTATGTTGCTTTGCCGAGCAACAAATACGCCTGTACTCTTATATTTTGTGTAAAGACAATTTAATTTTCCAGGTTCCCACTGGTTGTTTGAAATGACGAATATGATACTAAAAGAAAAAAGCGAAAGAATATCGACAATTAAAGAAGACCATATGCTGGAAATTTCTAGACCAGAAATGCTAGATGCCATTGATTCACCTCGCTTACTGCATACTCATTTACCTCCTGATATTATTCCCGAGGGTCTTTTGAAAGACCACAAAATTCTTTATCTGACTCGCAATCCTAAAGCTGCATTTGTGTCATACTTCAGACACATGGCAGCACTTGATGAATATGGATACCGAGGAACTTTGGAAAACTATTTGGAAAAGCTTATGAATGGAGAAGTAACTACTACTACTACTACTACTACTACTTCTACTACTACTACTACTACTACTACTACTACTATTACTACTACTACTACTACTACTACTACTACCACCACAACCACCACAACTACTACTACTACCCCCCTTACTATATATATATATATATATATACAGATATATATATGTGTGTATATACATACATATATCCACATACAAAAACATACACACATAAAATACCTGTACATACATTTACACCCACCCACATATATCCGCTTGTATGTTCATATATGTAGTATTAAATGATTGTGATCCTTAAAGTAAGATAGGGGAGTTAATTAAAGATTAAATATTATGATGGAGATAAGTAGGGTTGTTGGGGATTGCCTACGGGGTCTTGCAGATATATGCTGTGTCGTTATTTAGGTTGCTTTAGATTTGTGGTAAAATTTGAAGGTATGAAAAAAGCGGTGGTTGCATGTACTTAGGGTCTCATTATATTTGTTTAGTAGTGTTGAAGAGTTGTGTTTTAATATATGGAATACTTCTTTAAGGCAGCATAGCTTACAGGCTAAGCGTTGACCTTGGTATGGAAGCCCAGAATCTATTGTGAACCATGACAAAGTGTAGGAAATATTTCTATTTTTGAGATGATGTGCGACTGGCGAGTGTTGTGGATTTACTTTGTTTCTCGTATCTAAAAGAATTGAGATGAACGGCATATCGCTGTTTAAAATTTATGGTTGACCCCATATATATATAGCTGTAGAAATGTATAATGTGTTGAGGTCGGTGCGTTTATAAATTACATTAGATCTTCTACAATGGGTTTGTAGAGGGCATATATATATATGTATGTATATGTATATATTGCACCCAGTATTAAAATAGTGACAGATATCCTTACGTTGCATTTGAGCAAGCACAGCAGGGCTGAACATTATTCAAAATGGGGCACAATAGTAATGGCAATAATCGTGGAGCTATGCGATAACGAAGACTTCATATAGGCAATGTATACTATCCGAGAGACAAGACAATATTAAGAATTATAAGAATGATTAGCTCAACTCAGGTAGACCCTCAGACATGCACCACCATCCCACGTTTATATACAAACACAAGAACTTATAATGTATATTTGTACGATATACTCAGAAATAGCTGATTTCTAAAATCAATTTGCAGTTTTTGTTATACTTTGTATGAAATTTCTCTCTAATTTTATAGTGGTCGGCGGGCAATTTTTCGAATACACGCATGAAATTTGGCGCCTGATTAAAGACAATCCAAATGCTATAGTAATAACTTATGAAGAAATGAAAAAGGTAAGTATGTTTACGTCACCTGTTATTTTGCCATTCATCGACTGAAATAAATTCATCGATGAAATAAAACTTATTGGTTCTTAGACCAACCCGAACATACTCGTAGTATCAAGGATTATATTCATTTTTATATGTAGTTAAAGCAGATAATATTTATTAGATAACAAAGATTACGAGCTCTGAAATTCTAATTTCTTCTGCTATGATGTATGCGTTTGGAGGCGCGTGGTTTAGTGGTTAGGGTGTCAGCATAATGATCGTAAGATTGTGGTTTCGATTCCTGGACCGGGCGATGCGTTTTGTTCTTGAGCAAAACACCTCGTTTCACGTTGCTCCAGTTCACTCAGCTGGCAAAAATGAGTCACGCTGCGATGGACTGGCGTCCCGTCCAGCTGGGGAACACATACGCCATTGAAACCGGGAAACCGGGCCCATGAGCTTGGCTAGGTTCTAAAAGGGCGCATTTATTTTTATTTTTATGATGTATGCGTACATACATACATATGTACATATGTACAAATAAGCAAACATACACTTACATAATGACATACACAACCATACATGCCTATATAAACGCATATATAAATAAGCATATGCAAAGAAAATACTTTAGCAACATCGCTCTCAATGGCTTTATGATATCTTGTTTATTCTGCGCTTGACGCTTCTCATTCATAAACAGGAGGAAAATATAACCTATGATGATACTTGTAACAGAGAACTCATAACCAAAAACATTACACAGTGATCAAAAGCATAGGCCTCAGAACTCGCAGAAAACAAGCAATGAACAGCACACAATGTATTTGTAGTACTACTACTCGCACCAATATTTGTGGTTGTTGATTGGACACTAGATGATATACGAACCGTTCCTTTTAAAGCCCGAGAGCTAAAATCTCTGTAAAATGGAGCCATAACAGATCAAGAAAAAAGGGTTTGGGACTGATCATTACCTTACTAACAACCCATCAGGCACAATGTCGTTAAATATAAATAAATGCGCCCTTTTAAAGTCTAGCCAGGCTCATGGGCCCGGTTTCCTGATTTCAATGGCGTATGTGTTCCCCAGCTGGACGGGACGCCAGTCCATCGTAGCGTGACTCATTTTTGCCAGCTGAGTGGACTGGAGCAACGTGATATGAAGTGCTTTGCTCAAGAACAAAACGCATCGCCCGGTCCAGGAATCGAAACCACAATCTTACGATCATTATGCTGACACCCTACCCACTAAGCCATGCGCCTCCACGCACAGTGTCGTTACCACATCATTAATAGCACTGATTTAGAGCCCTCACAGCTGCTACAAATGATGCGTCTCACTATCACAGTGGATTTATCAAGGCGAAATCACATTCTTACCATATATGGGACAGCTTTTCACTTTATTGCCAGAAAATATTTCATACCCAACATCTACTGTCACTTTACAGGAAGTGTTTCTACTCGTAACAAGTTACCTTTGAAAGGTTATACCATACTTTCGAGGTTCAATTGGATATAGTTACAGCTCGATGTCTATCGGGAACAAAATTTAGGCCGGAACATTTTGGGAAAGATGTGTTTTGTGTTGGGCATGAGTACAGTAAAGGGAAGTGAGATGTAGGTGAAGAAATTGGTACATAATCCGTTAGAGAATAAGAGTAGAAAGAGTTGTAGGAACGAAAAAGTCAGGGGAAGGATACATCACCCAGATTAGGGTTTGTGGAGCATTGTTGTTACTTATCTTTCTAAACACCAGCTTATACATAGTATACGTTAAATACGTACATATAGGCGCAGGAGTGGCTGTGTGGTAAGTAGCTTGCTAACCAACCACATGGTTCCGGGTTCAGTCCCACTGCGTGGCACCTTGGGCAAGTGTCTTCTACTATAGCCCCGGGCCGACCAATGCCTTGTGAGTGGATTTGGTAGACGGAAACTGAAAGAAGCCTGTCGTATATATGTATATATATGTATATGCATTTATGTGTTTGTGTGTCTGTGTTTGTCCCCCTAGAATTGCTTGACAACCGATGCTGGTGTGTTTACGTCCCCGTCACTTAGCGGTTCGGCAAAAGAGACCGATAGAATAAGTACTGGGCTTACAAAGAATAAGTCCCGGGGTCGATTTGCTCGACTAAAAGGCGGTGCTCCAGCATGGCCGCAGTCAAATGACTGAAACAAGTAAAAGAGTAAAAGAGTATACCAGTAATAGCTATTAAATTAAACAGCAATACTTTCTACAGTTTAGAAATATTTTCTTTAATATAAATGAGTTATTCGTATATCACACGCATATTTCATAATGATAGTTAAGAGCAATTATCAAAATAGTCTGTTTAATTTTTTTATTGTATTTCTTATAACAGGTTCCCTTTGAAGTAGTGTCTCGCATTGCCAAGTTGCTCGGGAAGTCTATTAGCAACCAACTAGCTGAAAACATCATTGACATGTGTTCGTTTGAGAAGATGACATCCGAAAAAAGTACCGAGAGTTCCAACTTTACAAAAGAATTGTTCCGGGACAATGGATCTTTTTATCACAATGGTATGTTTACAGTTGATATCAGTATGTTTAAGAGGAATAACAAAATGAAGGTGTGATGTTAGTGCAGTTTCCACGGACATTAAATCTATAAGTAAAGCTAAATAACTAATGGGATCGAAGCACTCCGTCGGTTACGACGATGAGGGTTCCGGTTGATCCAAATCAACGGAACAGCCTGCTCGTGAAATTAACGTATAAGTGGCTGAGCACTCCACAGACACGTGTACCATTAACGTAGTTCTCGGGGATATTCAGCGTGACACAGAGAGTGACAAGACCGGCCCTTTGAAATACAGGTACAACAGAAACAGGAAGTAAGAGTGAGAGAAAGTTGTGGTGAAAGAGTACAGCAGGGATCACCACCATCCCCTGCCGGAGACTCGTGGAGCTTTAGGTGCTTTCGCTCAATAAACACTCACAACGCCCGGTCTGGGAATCGAAACCGCGATCCTACGACTGCGAGTCCGCTGCCCTAACCACTGGGCTATTGCGCCTCCACTTGATATTTTATTAGCAACTCTATCACAATCGGATCAACTTTGAGGAAACATTTCTGGAAAAGAAGTACCTATGTTTCAAACTTCTTCAACTTCAACAGGAACAACTATACTGACCAATTTTTACCCCCAAAGATGATGCAACAGTACAAAATGATGATGAAATACTTACAATGTAATGGCATCAAAACGGTAGGGAAAAAATAACGAGAAATCAGAAATTACTCATTTTGCTCCAGTTACCGCTTTTGCTCCTGCCCCATGTATATAAAATTATTTGTAATTTAAATAACGTGAAACGCCTTCAACAAAGTATTGAAGTCACATAATGTTCTGGGACATGTCGACAGATCACCTTTTGGTATAAGGCACCTACTTTAACAAAATGTTAATTTTGCACATTTGCATAAAACCAGAAGTCTGTAAAGAAGATGGATAGATCTCAGTATGTTATGACTATTTGTTTTATTGCACCACAAAATTTAAAATAGAAATACAAAGGGACATAACTATATACCAAATTTGAATATGTTTGATAATCTGCTGTTTTTAGCATTCTTTACTGTGATAAATGCTAAAATTGAATTCATAATAGAATTTTTAATAATTTTTTTTTAGGTCAAATTGCGACTTGGAAAAAGTGGTTAACTGTAGAACAAAGCGAGAGAATAGATGCTTGCATCCAATCACAGCTCATTGACCAGGGAATCAATTTAAATTTTTGAGTTATTTAATGTCTTTCAAGTAAGGGTTCGTAACATTATTTACAAGAGATTGTAAACAAATATCTGATGAAAAATAATCTATTTTATTGGAATTATTAAAATATTTGATTTGTTTCAATGTGTTATACTTAATAATAAATAATGTAGACATTGTGATAAATATAATTAATGATTATATAAATACGGATTGTCTTCGGCTTTATCTTTTGCATTTTGTTATCACTGGACTGCGGTCATACTGGAACACCAATTTGAAAGGCTTTAGTCGAATGGATCTATCCCATGATTTCTGTTTTTTAAAGCGCGATACTTATTCTATAGGTCACTTCTGCGGAACCACAAAATTACGGGGATATAAACAAACCAACAATATATGTCACAGAATCAAGGAAATTGGGTTTAATCGGGATTAAACGTTGATCTTATATATACCGTAAATCCTCGAGTATAATTCGCATTTTCCCCCCAAAATTTAAAGGTCAAAATCCCTAGTGCGTATTATATACGAGGTTAAAAATGAAAAATATTTTCTAAGCAATGTCCGAGTCTCTATTTGCTGTCCGGCAATGTTTATTCAGACACATTTTGTGATGTCGGGTTCGAAAATACCTTAAGCTAAGCCTGAAAGCAATGAAGTCATAAAAGAATCATCCATAACTTGCAGTAAGCAACATTTATTAAAATAAAAAGTATTCAGAACACAGAATAACATGTAACAAAAACAATTTGCAAACATATTTACATTTCCATATAACAGTTAAGAACATCACCATAATTGTATTACGCATGCGCGGAAGCGTCTGTTCGACTAAATGCTGCTGGCTTAATTTCCGCACGAATTGTGCATAATAGTTCATCCTGCTGTTTGTATTGGTACTCTGGATGACGTTGAATGGAAAGATGAAATAAATGAAAGTGAATCTTCTGATGTTGACTATGAATCTGACGATGACGGAGATTTACACTACAATGATGCTGACATGCTTACGGAGGAACAAATGGAACAGTTATTTGATGCTGAAAGTGACGTTGAATTCGAAGGATTTGAATAAATGTTTTTGCTTTTGCTTTTGTAACTGATAGTGATAAATATGTAAATGCAGCTTACTTAATATTTATTTTTCACTGACGTTATTATTGTTATTTCTTTATTTTCTGCAAACAAAATACACAAAAAAGCTATACAATAATGATAAAGGACGTTACCGTATACATTTTTACAAACCAAGGACGTTGTATAGACCTCCTTGACTCAAGTTAGCGAAGGGATGCGTATTATACACAAAGTTTAGGTTTTTCGGAGGTACAGCCCCCTAAAAATCCCCTGCTTATTATACTCAAGGGCATTGGTCGGCCCGGGGCTATAGCAGAAGACACTTGCCCAAGATGCCACGCAATATATATATTATATATATATGTGTGTGTGTGAGTGTGTGCGTGTGTGCGTGCGTGTGTGTGTATGTATGTATGTGTGTGTGTGTATATATATTCAAAATGTAGCTACATGTGGATTGTTGGCGATTTTTTTCTTCCGTCTTCCTTTTCTCTTGGACCTTCCTCTGTCTCCTGTTTCTGAAGAAGACCTTTGCTCGAAACGTAAAGCGCTCTTCTTTTCCTTCCCTGAGCGTCTTGTAATACTTTGTATGTACCACGACCTCGCGTTGTTCTTTTCTTGTGTTTTCTCTTTGTTTTTTTGTTTGTTAATTATATATAAGTCCTTGGGTCGATTTGCTCGACTAAAGGCGGTGCTCCAGCATAGCCACAGTCAAATGACTGAAACAAATAAAAGAATAAAAAATAAAAAGACTATATATATATATATATATATATATATATGTAAAAAATACAAACTGGGACAAGAACGAGAAACATTTAGAAGACGATGCAAAAAACACGGACGGGACATTCGAAGCCTTCAATCTTCAGTCAAGAACCGGATCATCGTAGCAATTTCGGCTGATTAATCTTGATTTGCTCCGATCTGGCCAGCCCCAAAGGAATATATATATATATATATATATATATATATATTGATAAAAATGGTAAGACAACAAAAGAATGAAAGAGACCTCGATATTATGTAAATAGAGGAATTTATCTGTAAATGTAATATGTGACAATTATTCGGTAGCCATGATAAAACTTCGAGTTTCGGATGCTGAGGTGGAAATCCACGCCGCCATCTCTTCAGTTATCCGGCCATCGGAAAAAATGCTATGAAAAATGACCGTTATACAAAGGGAAATTACTGTGTGATTGACCGTCATTAAGACAAAAGAGCTATTAGAATGATCGCTAAGTGAAGGGAGGGAGTAAAAGTAAGGGGGTAAAAAAGTTTATAGTATTCACATAAGCGCACATGTTCATACCTACACATGAGCGCCCGCACACGTACGTGCATGCGCCTAAAAGTATACACTCATCCACCCTCACTTTAAACGTACACAACCTCACCCGCACCATAAACCAATATCTCTATAAATTGTAAAAAATATATGTATATTTATGTATATATAAGTAAAAGGTATATGTGTGTGTGGTGTGTGTGTGTGTGTGTGTGTGTGCGTGTGTTTGAGTGAGAAAAAGAGGAAGAGAGATAGAAAAACTGACTCAGAGAGACTCAGAGAGAGTGAACGTGCGTGTGAATATGTTTGTGAGTGTGTGTGTGTATTTATATCTGTGTGTGTATGTTTTTTATACTTGTATGTGTGTGTGTATGTGTGTGTGTGTGTTCGTGTTTGGTTAGTGTGGCTCCTTAATGACATTCTGCATGGGTCTGTTAGTGCGAGTGTTTCTTACAGATGTGCGGGCGAATGCGTGTGTGCGTGTGTATTTTCGCGTGTGTATGCATACTTGTGCAGGTTTTGTGGTAAAGGTTGCTGTAAAGGAGTTGAGAGAGGTTAGCTTTTGAGAAGGGCTTCATATTACAGCACTTGGATTCTAGTTTGATGCCAAACATTGCCAGCAAGCTAGTTTATTCTGAACATGTACTCATGCGCACACAATGGGCTCCAATAATTTCTGTTTTTATTATTACTGGAGATGCAAAACCGATGATCTCTTCCTGGGTCCCTTTCCTTCAAATCGATAACCCTCCTTCCAAGTATGTGTATGTATGTAATCATTCATTATTAAGTGGTAAACTTAGTATTGTTGATATTGTTTGGACTCTTCTTTTACTTGTTTCGGTCATTTGACTGTGACCATGCTGGGGCACCGCCTTGAAGGGTTTTAGACAAACAAATCGACCCTAAAAACTTTCTTATGTTTAGAAGCTTAGTACTTATGCTATCCGTCTCTTTTGCCGAACCGCTAAGTTAGAGGACGTAAACACACCACTACCGGTTGTCAAGCGGCGTTGGGCGACAAACACAGACACAGAGGCACACACACATAGATATATACATGCATACACACACACACACACATATACGACGGGCTTCTCTCAGTTACTGTTTACCAAATCCCCTCTCAAGGCTTTCGTTGACCTGAGACTATAGTAGAAAATACTTGCCCATGGTTTCACACAGTAGTAGTAGTAGTAGTAGTAGTAGTAGTAGTAGTAGTAGTTTTTGGGAAAGCACTGTAACAGCGCATCGCTGCTCCCACCATTTGTTAGTGATTCTCTACTCCCGGTAGATGTCGCCTTTGCACCACTTAGGCGAAATCACTCCAGCCCATGGGTCTGTTTTGGGTAGTCGATGCTGGTAAGGATTTTACGAAGTCTGAGTGCAAGTCCTACTTCAACCTCTTTTAGTCGCCTTTTTACGACACGCAGAGGAAATATAAGACGAGAGATTAGAAATTTTCATACAGATAGGTTTTTAGAACAAAAGGCGTGGCTCTCAATCAGTTTATGGAAAGTTTTGTAGGTGTGTGAATGTAGGTTCAAGGAAGCATCAAGATAGTCGACCTCAGGTTATTACTAATTGTAATTTTTAGCCCTATGTTGATAAGTGCAGAGTTGGTACAAACTAATGTTGCGGGTAGGGAATTTAGTTTTAGTATATGGAAGCTTGGCATATATCAGCACTGTCATAGGAACACAAAGGGTGGAGGCTCAATAGCCCAGTGGTTAGGGCAGCGGACTCGCGGTCATAGGATCGCGGTTTCGATTCCCAGACCGGGCGTTGTGAGTGTTTATTGAGCAAAAACACATAAAGCTGTTCCGTTGATTCAGATCAACCGGAACCCTCGTCGTCGTAACCGACGGAGTGCTTCCATCCATTCCAGGAACACAAAGGGACGTCAAATAGGTCCCTTGGTTAATAATTTATAATCCAAGCTGGTTCTTTTTGAAAGAGGCGAATTCTACGTGCATGCACGACCAGTCCAATATCTATCTGATTTATACTGAATTATTTGCTGGTAAACTCCGTAGCTTTGACCAGCAACGGTGTCGATATGGTGAACTTCTACGTCTACGATGTCAAACTTTTGGAACCGATTCTTTGACTTACTCTTTACTCCCTTGAACTAACTGATGACAGGGTCACTGTTTTCCCACTATGTGATAAAAACAACATATATCCTGCTGAAGTTAATGAGTTACAACAATTATTTAAATACATAAGACAAAAGTAATTTACCAGCTTGTTCCAACTAGGGCACACAAATCAAGGACTGTGGATACCTTCCGTCATAAGACGTGGCCACCTGGGTTTGCTATTTCTAAAAGCCAAGAATCATTTCCTATTAAAAGAACTGACCAACTGCAAACATGTCAACACATTTTTTCTTCTTTCACTCTTCCTTCTTCCTTTCCTTCTCTTTTCCATTGACACACCTTTCAGACACAAAAGTACACACACACACACACCACACACACATGCTCTCTCTCTCTCACTTTCTCCCCATTCATCACCCTCTTGTACTATCTTATATCTCTCTCCACCCCTACACACTCAATAATACTATAAAAAGAGACAAAATTCCTGAAAAAGCATAAGCTTCTGAGAATAAGAAAACTTATTGATATGTAAGAGATGACATATAGTGTGTATGTGCGTGCATATACACACACATACATACATACATAAATACATATATACATACATACATACATACAAACATACATGCATACACAGGCGTATGTACGTACATGCATACATACATACATACATACACACATGTATACATACATACACACATACATACGTACATATATATGACGAACTAACTGTTACTTTCTCAGATGCAGCACGGATTTTTGTCAGTGAACAGGTCGCGGATTTTAGCGACGAAAATATTTTGACAAATTAAACTTAAATGTTGAAGTTAATCGAACGGCTTTTGTGTGTTTCTTAAATGGCTTATAAACACCTTCCACGCTGCAATTATATATATATATATATATATATATAATATATATATATATATAATATATAATATATATATATATATATATATATATATCTTATTATAAAAGGCAGATTTTATCTGCCTCCCTTTGTATCTTATAGAAATCTACAATATAGGATTTCTTCAATTACAATTTACCTAGCATTTTAAGAGTAGAATGCATCGGGTCATGCCAGGTCCAGTTTTAAAATTTAAACTCCAATTAAGCAAAATTTACAGAAAACTCACATTCTGGTGTGTGTGTCAAATGCTTTCTTAGTCTGGTTTACAGCACACGCAAACGCACACACACAGTGGGCAGCGAATAAAATGAAAGTAATTTACTTACTGTAGTGAGTGATTCTTTCACTCTGCCTCCCACTTCCTCTCTTTCAACACATAGACACGCAAATATATAAATAAAAATTGTAAGCTAACGTGCGTGTGTGTGAGTGTGTGTGTGTGGCGCGGTGTGTGTGTGAGGGTGCGCGCGGGTGTGTGTGTGTGTGTGTGTGTGTGTGCGTGTGCGTGAGTGTGTGACAGGAAAGTTTTTTACGACGACGAATATAAGTAGCAGAAAGATAAGACAGTAAGGTGTGATTTGAGGGAGATTTGGCTGCTATTTCTACCATGTCTAGCTGCCATGTAGGGGTCTCCCTCATAGGCTCATACATACATATATACATAGATAAGACAGTAAGGTGTGATTTGGGGGAAAATTGGCTGCTATTTCTACCAGGTCTAGCTACCATGTAGAGGTCCTCCTCATTGGCTCATATATATATACATACATAAGACAGTAAGGTGTGATTTGAGGGAGATTTGGCTGTGTTTCTACCAGGTCTGTTAGGCCTTCTCATGTAAACTCAAGCTTTCTCATGCCTTGAACATAAGACCAAAGCAGAGAATGTATTTTATTCTTCTGCTTTTTCCAGCCATTGGTCTGTGGCCATGCTGGGGCAATGCCTTGAAGAATTGTAGTTTAATGAATCAACTCCAGTTTTATTTTTGTAAGCATTGTACTTATTCTATCTGTTTCCTTTGTGAAACCACTAGGTGACAGGGATGTAAACAAACCAACATTCGTTGTCAAGCAGTGGTGGAGGACAATCACAAGCACAGACACGCACACACACACACATACATGCATACACATATACACACATACATATACAAACATATATATATATATGTGTGTATATATATATTGCAGCGTGGAAGGTGTTTGTAAGCCATTTAAGAAACACACAAAAACCGTTACATTCACTTCAACATTTAAATTTCATTTGCCAAAATTTTCGTCGCTTTGAGACCGCGACCTGTTCACTGACAAAAATATCGTGCTAACAGGTCGCGGTCTCAAAGCGACGAAAATATTTTGACAAATTAAATTTAAATGTTGAAGTGAATCTAACGGTTTTTGTGTGTTTCTTAAATGGCTTTAAACACCTTCAACGCTGCAACTGTTTTCGTTCCAGCACACGATCTCAGATCAAGTCACTTGCTATGCAAGTACATCTCTGTAACTATTTATATATTATATATATATATATATAATATGTATATGGTAAAAACAGTAAGATAACAAAAGAAAGAAAGAGACCTCAATATTATGTAAATAGAGGAAATCTTATATATAAAAGTGAGGTTGTGTGTCTGTCTCCTACGATTTAGATTCCTAACTACTCCCACATTTTGCGGTGCAGTTTAACCAAAACCGGGTATCTTATAGTCGTGATTCATATCGAGACCGTCTGGGTATTAGCGCGCGTCTACGATGAGTCTACGATTTAAAAAAAAATTACCATCAATTTTTCCCATTTTTAATCCATTTTTGACATATATAAGGGAAGAGTAACTCTCTAAAATTTATTATTAAATCTCAGAACGTAAAAAGCTACAGTAAACACCCTCCCCCTTTGTGGTTAGCCATATTGAGATGGCTATTATACTTTACATCTCTAAAAATGGTTATATAATTATTTCCCTTACAAACCCGAGCAACGCCGGGCGATACTGCTAGTCTTATTATAAAAGGCAGATTTTATCTGCCTCCCTTTGTATCTTATAGAAATCTACAATATAGGATTTCTTCAATTACAATTACCTAGCATTTTTAAGAGTAGAATGCATCGGGTCATGCCAGGTCCAGTTTTTAAAATTTAAACTCCAATTAAGCAAAATTACAGAAAACTCACATTCTGGTGTGTATGTCAAATGCTTTTCTTAGTCTGGTTTACAGCACACGCAAACGCACACACACAGTGTGCTACGAATAAAGTGAAAGTAATTCAGTGTGTTGACAGGTAGACAATAGAATGCGGTGACGATGGCGATGTAATATTTGTTTCTGTCTATGACGCTGATAGATACATGAGTAAAATGTATGGGAAGCTAATAGATAAGAGTGAGTGAAAATGTTCTTGGAAGAGAGTAAATAGCGAGAGAGAGTGATTTGAGGAAGACTTTACATTAAATAACCGTAGTGGCTTGTGTTAGTAATAAAGTAAACATACACTCATACATACATACATACATACATACATACATACATACATACATACATATACACACACACATACACACACACATACATACATACACACACACATACATACATACACACATACATACATACATACATATACATACATACATATACATACATACATACACACACACACACACACACACAGTATTGAAGCTTGAGAACAATCAGATACATTTGCAACACATCTGTTGAAAATATTATTGTTCACACACATACATATACATATATACATACAGACAGACAGACAGATAGACACACACACACACACACACATGATCCAGCATGCCACAACCTCAAGCTGAAACATATAAAAGAATAACAGAATATAATGTGTGCATGTGTGTGAGAGAGAGAGTGTGTGTGTATATGTATGTATGTATGTATGTATGTATGTATGTATATATATATAATAATGCGGTTTTTTCAACAGCTTGAACTAAAAGTCAGAGGGGAATGGGATAAACTACTTATATTAACTTGCTATAAAAGCAGGTAGTAATTTTATCTTGTCCTTATTCATAGTGCAAGTTTTGAAGAGTGCATTTCGATTTTAACAGCTATTTGTTTCAAA
>NC_042999.1:156483501-156496001 GCF_006345805.1 Octopus sinensis
AACTACTTATATTAACTTGCTATAAAAGCAGGTAGTAATTTTATCTTGTCCTTATTCATAGTGCAAGTTTTGAAGAGTGCATTTCGATTTAATAGCTATTTGTTTCAAAGCTATGTGGAAGTAACAAAGGAGCATATCTGGCATATTTTACTTTATGAGTTCAATAAAGACAACAACGCAACGGAAAGTACAAGAAAATTAATGCAGTATATGGGGATGGACAATAGCGTAAGGCAGTGTCAATGGTGGTTCCAGAAATTCCGAGCCATAAACTACAGCCTAGAAGACGAGCATCATCTGAAAGATCTGTAGAACTCGACAAGGACATCCTGAAAACCCTGGTGGAACAAAATCTCATCGTAAACTGTTGAGGAACTAGCAGAGAAGCTTGGATTTGGTCATTCAACCATTCATTGAGACCTGTGTGCTATCGGAAAAGTCAGCAAATTGGGTCAATGGGTTCCTCACGAACTTTCCGAGTCTAATTGCATGCAGAGAGTGAATGTATGCTTTTTTTGCTGTCACATCTCACCACTACTGCGCTATGTATATCTATATATATAAAAATGTAGTTGTGTGAGTGTCTGTCCCCTTCGATTTAGATTCCTAACTACTCCCACATTTTGCGGTGCAGTTTAACCAAAATCGGGTAGCTATAGTCGTGATTCATATCGAGTCCGTCTGAGTATTAGCGCGCGTCTACGATGAGTCTACGATTTTAAAAATAATTTAACATCATTTTTATTCCATTTTAATGCATAATTTTTCGTGTGTCGATGGCGGCGGAGTTGGCGTCCACGCTCACCCTGCCCCTGGGGGAAGGGAGTGTAAGAAATCAACGTCGTAATGCGTTGTCAAGGGGACCAGCGTTCTTTTAGAACAACGACTTCATGGCTTGAAGACACCAAAATAGAAATGGCTAAGAAAGCATCTACATGAGTCTACTATTTAAAAAAAATACCATCGTTTTTTTTCCATTTTTAATGCATTTTTTCGCTATTATATAAGGGAAGTAACTCTCTAAAAATGTCTACGTTGAGTCAACGATTTAAAAAAAAAATTTACCATCATATTTTTCCATTTTTAATGCATTTTTTGCTATTTTTTGGCTATAACTCTAAAAAAATGCTTATTAGTTATTTCCTTACAAACCCGAGCAACGCCGGGCGATACTGCTAGTATATATCTATATTAGAAGGTTTGGAGATTGATGTAAAGGTATTATATATTAGAAGAAATAAGGTACTCAGAAATCTGGATGGTTTTATATTTACTGATATTTAGTAATATGTCACATGTTTTTATAAATCATATATTAGCGCTTGCGTCCACTCTAGTGGAGTCGTCAGATTGAACTTTTTCAGGAATTTTGTCTTTTTCTAGTATTTAGTATTATTGAGTGTGTAGGGGTGGAGAGAGATATAAGATAGTACAAGAGGGTGATGAATGGGGAGAAAGTGAGAGAGAGTGCTTGTGTGTGTGTGTGCTTTTGTATCTGAAAGGTGTGTCAATGGAAAAGAGAAGGAAAGGAAGAAGGAAGAGTGAAAGAAGGAAAAATGTGTTGACATGTTTGCAGTTGGTCAGTTCTTTTAATAGGAAATGATTCTTGGCTTTTAGAAATAGCAAACCCAGGTGGCCACTTCAAGGAGTAAATGTTATTTTTCAAAAAATTGTCTGGATTTCTTTTTATCATTGTCTTGTGTGTGTGTGTGTGTGTGTGTGTGTGTGAGAGAGAGAGAGAGAGAGAGAGAGAGAGTGTGTATGTGTGTGTGTATATGCGCGTGTGTGTCGGTGTCTGTGTATCTGAAAGAAGTGTCAATGGAAAAGAGAAGGAAAGAAAGAAGGAAGAGAGAAAGAAGAAAAAATGTGTTGATATCTTTGCAGCTGGTCAGTTCTTTCAATAGAAAATGATTCTTGGCTTTTAGAAATGGCAAACCCAGGTGGTCACTCCAAGGAGGGTGGGGTGAATGTTAGTTTTCAAAATATTCAGGTTATTACTATACAATATTCTCATGGAATAACTTATATATATATATATATATATATATATATAATAATAATAAATATTAGGGAATAAATCCAAATTTACAAGGAAAAATCAGATTTAAGATTGAATCCAATATTATAATAAAATATTATATTATAATAAATTAGACAAAACCACTATTATGCAAATCAAACAAAGAAATTAAGCCATACATAAAATATAAAATAATTTATATAAATTAAAATTTAACAAATGAATAACCACTACGATCGTTCGTGTCAGCACATCTTAGAACATTCTTCAGGTGGTTTCTAAACCTTCTTAGCGAGTTATAAACTATGAAGTTTATATATATATATATAATATATATATATATATATATATATTATATATATATATATATATATATATATATATATATATATATATATATATATATATATATATATATATTGATAAAACGGTAAGATAACAAAAGAAAGAAAGAGACCTCAATATTATGTAAATAGAGGAAATTATCTATACAATATGTTACATTACTCGGTAGTCAAGATAAAACTCTGAGTTTCAGATGCCGAAGTGGAAATCCACAACACCATCTCTTCGGTTATCTGGCTATTGAAAACGTTATGAAAAATACCGTTAAAATGAAGGGAAATTACTCTGTTATAACTCTGCTTGCCTGCGTACTTATACATCGCTCGCATTTTTCGTCATAAAATTATATAAAAATACATAAAAATATATAAAAATATATAAAAATATATAAAATCTTCTTGGGACATAACACAGAAAGCATGTTCTATCCGTTTCTTTAGGGGACCAAAAACGTAACAGAAATTTAGTCACATGTGGGCATGATCCGAAAAGCTCTGTCCTTGTATTTAGACATGTGGTAGGGTCTAAGCTGCTTTTCCAGATAAGCCATCTCTCCATGTCGCATAAACCGCACCTTCCGCTGCCGTTAGTATAGGGCTTACATCTGGCCAAAATCTTCCATTGTATGTTTAAAATCGACACCTTTATCTCTTAAAGACCAAATATGATTGGATAATTGTGTCGCTTTTCTTTTGTTCCAGTGCCTAAAGCTCAAAGTATGGTTATTGAACCTGGCCTTGAAATTACCCTCTGTCAGGCCCACGTATTTCTTCTTCGTCGAAACGGTGTCTTTAGTGGTTATAGAGTTTACGGTAGCTTCATATATGATGGTCTTGACATGCAAGCTCCATTTAGCGGGCACAATCTTTATTCCTGCATGAACAGCTGTTTTTTCTTTTCTGTGTTTTTTGTATGTTATGATTGATTATGTTTTTAAAAATTGGTAGTTGAACTAAAACTAATTTTTAAATTGTGTCTATGAAGAGTTTCCTATAAGCATGGTTAACTGGAAAATGTCTATCTATCAGTGCTAGGAAATATTTACCTATATTGAAGGCCACCTCCTATTTCTATTATTCCTTTTCCTTATTGTTGGGCTGGTGATAGGTGTATATTTTATTTTTTCCTTAAAACCACTATCTTTTAAAGCTTTATTATAAACTGGGGCAACGCTATTGAAGATGTCCTCATTAGATGAGAGGCTAGAAATCCTCTTACTAATATTTTTAACTAAATTTTTGAATATTATAGGGGTATGGCATGAACCTACATTAATATAACTTAGTCTATCATTGGGCTTCCTATAAGGCTTATAAATATTATTATTAAGATCTAAGGAAACGTCTAAGAAATTGACAACCGTCAGGTTAGTGTCTATAGTTATACTAAGTCCGAAGTGTTTCATTAACTGGATAATATCCTTCCTAAAACGATCTTGAAACATAAATTGAAAAAAGATATTGATCATATAAAAAGCTCCAAGAAAAAAGCACTTTTTCGGATAAAACCAAGAACTTATACCTGGTAGATAACAGCAAATACACACAACTCTTACACAACAGCAATCATTAATAATTATACTAAGGCTAGGGCACAGACATATAACGAAATTAATAAAGAAGCTAGCGTCATCGCCGCTAAACTTAAATTAGATAAAAAATAGAAACCCTCCCCCCAAAAGAGGCCTTATTACTATTAAAGACCACAAAGAAAACTTCCTTTCCAACCCTAAATGTAGGCTTATCAACCCAGCCAAGTCAGAACTAGGGATTATTAGCAAAGAAATTTTAGATAAAATAAATACGAAAATTAAGACCGATACTAGGCTAGTGCAATGGTCCAATAGTATAGAAGTCGTAGACTGGTTTAAAGCTATTAAGAATAAGAAAAAAGCGAGGTTTACACAATTCGATATTGTTGATTTTTGATTTTATGCCTCTATCTCTAAAGAACTGCTAGATAAAGCCCTAATCTTCGCTAGTGACTTCATAGAAATTAGTACCATGATAAGGATATAATCTTCCATGCTAGAAAGACATTACTTTTCAGTGAGAATGCAAAGTGGGTAAAAAACACCGACACGGAGGGCGCTTTCGATGTGAGCATGGGTTCATATGATGGGGCAGGCATCTGTGATCTAATTGGACTCTTTCTCCTAGATACCTTCGGTAAGACATTCCCTAACGTACATTTCGCCATCTACAAAGATGATGCCCTCGCCTTAACAGCTAATACAATGGACCAGCACAAGATCGTTTTAGGAAGGATATTCCAGTTAATGAAACACTTCGGACTTAGTATAACTATAGACACTACCTGACGGTTGTCAATTTCTTAGACGTTTCCTTAGATCTTAATAATATATTTATAAGCCTTATAGGAAGCCCAATGATAGACTAAGTTATATTAATGTAGGTTCATGCCATACCCCTATAATATTCAAAAATTTAGTTAAAAATTTAGTAAGAGGATTTCTAGCCTCTCATCTAATGAGGACATCTTCAATAGCGTTGCCCCAGTTTATAATAAAGCTTTAAAAGATAGTGGTTTTAGCGAAAAAATAAAATATACACCTATCACCAGCCCAACAATAAGGAAAAGGAATAATAGAAATAGGAAGGTCATCTGGTTTACGCCCCCTTACTCACCCGAGGTGGCCTTCAATATAGGTAAATATTTCCTAGCACTGATAGATAGACATTTTCCAGTTAACCATGCTTATAGGAAACTCTTCAATAGACACAATTTAAAAATTAGTTTTAGTTCAACTACCAATTTTAAAAACATAATCAATCATAACATACAAAAACACAAGAAGAAAACAGCTGTTCATGCAGGAATAAAGAATTGTGCCCGCTAAATGGAGCTTGCATGTCCAAGACCATCATATATGAAGCTACCGTAAACTCTATAACCACTAAAGACACCGTTTCGACGAAGAAATACGTGGGCCTGACAGAGGGTAATTTCAAGGCCAGGTTCAATAACCACACTTTGAGCTTTAGGCACTGGAACAAAAGAAAAGCGACACAATTATCCAATCATATTTGGTCTTTAAGAGATAAAGGTGTCGATTATAACATACAATGGAAGATTTTGGCCAGATGTAAGCCCTATACTAACGGCAGCGGAAGGTGCGGTTTATGCGACATGGAGAGATGGCTTATCTGGAAAAGCAGCTTAGACCCTACCACATGTCTAAATACAAGGACAGAGCTTTTCGGATCATGCCCACATGTGACTAAATTTCTGTTACGTTTTGGTCCCCTAAAGAAAACGGATAGAACATGCTTTCTGTGTTATGTCCCAAGAAGATTTTATATATTTTATATATTTTATATATTTTTATGTATTTTTATATAATTTTTATGACGAAAAATGCGAGCGATGTATAAGTACGCAGGCAAAGCAGAGTTATAACAGAGTAATTTCCCTTCATTTTTAACGGTATTTTTTCATAACGTTTTCAAATAGCCAGATAACCGAAGAGATGGTGTTGTGGATTTCCACTTCGGCATCTGAAACTCAGAGTTTTATCTTGACTACCGAGTAATGTAACATATTGTATAGATAAATTTCCTCTATTTACATAATATTGAGGTCTCTTTCTTTCTTTTGTTATCTTACCGTTTTTATCATATATATATATATATATATATATATATATATATATATATATATATATATAATATATATATATATATATATATATACATATATATAATAAGTATAGGAAAGAATTGAGCTGAACGAAGATTTAACAAAATTCCTTTATTTTATTTATTTTATTTTTCGACATAAAATTTGAATTATCCGTAATAAATAATTCATTTATCTACTTTCAATATATGTTATATATATATATTAATATATATATATATATATATATATATATATATATATATATATATATATGTATATATATATATAATATATATATATATATATATATGTATATATATATATATATATGTGTATATATATATATATATATATATGTATATATATATATATATATATATATATATAACATATATATATATATATACATATATATATATACGTATATATATATATATATATATATATATAATATATATATATATATATATATATATATATATATATCTATATATATATATATATATACACGTATATATATATATATATATAAAAATATTATTAGAGACAAAACCACTATTTTGCAAAACAAACAAGGAAAGACTTAATCAATACATAAAATTTTTATAATATTTATAAAAATTTTATGTATTGATTAAGTCTTTCCTTGTTTGTTTTGCAAAATAGTGGTTTTGTCTCTAATAATATATTTTATAATATTTTACTATAAATTGGATTTAATCCTAAATCTGATTTTTTCCCTGTAAATTTGGATTTATTCCCTAATATTTATTATATATATATATATATATATATATATATATATATTATATATATATATATATATATATATATATATATATATATATATATATATATATATTTATATATATATACATAATATATATACATATATATATTATATTACTATATATATATAATATATATATATATATAATATATATATATATATATATGTGTGGTGGTGTGTGTGTGGAGGTGCAATGGCCTAGTGGTTAGGGCAGCGGACTCGCGGTCGTAGGATCGCAGTTTCGATTCCCAGACCGGGCGTTGTGAGTGTTTATTGAGCGAAAACACCTAAAAGCTCCTAAAAGATCCCTGCTGTACTCTTTCACCACTCTTTCTCCCACTCTTTGGCCTGCTCACCTAGCCAGCGGGGTGGCGTCATTCGAAGGCTAAAACAATGCGAACGCATTGTGACCAGCGATGTGTAACTACATCTGATGGACAGGTCGGTCACGTGATCACGTGATATATATATATATATATATATATATATATATATATATATAGAATGTGCTAAACATAAAGAAGCCCTCATCGACTATTTTATAACCATGTCAAATTAAACCACCTATCTAAATAAACTTTACGGGAATTAATAATTTATTGTGAAATTTACCCGTATCAATACTAGTATGTATTACGGGAGAGTTTATGAAAAAAACAAAAGACGAAGACAGGTGGTGTACAAAACAAACAGATGTATTAGTATAACGCTCAGGAATAGAAAAAGTCTTTTACGTTTCGAGCCTACGCTCTTCTACAGAAAGGGACACAGAAAAAACAAGGAGAGAAACAAGGAGAGAAAAAAATGTGTGTAGTGGCTAACGATCTATCATGGCAACTGGTATATATTACCATTATTATGTTACTAGTATATATTGGAGGCGCAATGGCCTAGTGGTTAGGGCAGCGGACTCGCGGTTGTAGGATCGCGGTTTCGATTCCCAGACAGGGCATTGTGAGTGTTTATTGAGCGAAAACACCTAAAGCTTCACAAGGCTCTTGCAGGGGGTGGTGGTGAACCCTGCTGTACTCTTTCACCACAACTTTCTCTCACTCTTACTTCCTGTTTCTGTTGTACCTGTATTTCAAAGGGCCAGCCTTGTCACACTCTGTGTCACGCTGAATCTCCTCGAGAACTACGTTAAGGGTACACGTGTCTGTGGAATGCTCAGCCACTTGCACGTTAATTCCACGAGCAAGCTGTTCCGTTGATCGTATCAGCTGGCACCCTCATCGTCGTAACCGACGGAGTGCTCCTATAGTATATATTACCATTATTATGTCAAACGTAAGTTAATAGTCGATGAGGGTTTCTTTATGTCAAACGTACTTTTCCATTGTGTTATGTCTTCATCAACCGCTATCATGTTGATTTAGTATTGATGTCTAACATTGTTGTAAGGTTATACAGTAGACTGGTGGCATGTAGCAGATTGAATTGATTACAATACTTGAGTAGCACTTATTCTATCGACTCCAGTGTTAAGGAACAGTAAAATTACCTCTGGTGGATGTAAATACAGTATATAAACAGACATAACTAAATATTGTATGGCATTCGTTTGGTGTCCTAATGATTCTGCTATTATCTACGTCCTTGCTGATTTAATATAACCAATGTATTAATTTTATAAATTTATTTTATCTTATATTGGTTGGTTGGCATCCTTTTTGTCTCGGGAGACAATGGAGTTGCGCATAAAGTAGTCTAGTCCGGCTTTTACATTTCATGTCCTGATACATTTCCTGCTGTGGCTGTGTAGTCCTATCCTGGACAAACACTCCCTCTGGCAGGTACCGCAAATGTAGCGAAGTCTGTTCCTGGCTGGTTGTAATGCCATAGTTTCTTGTTGACGTCTTTTCTTGTCTTTCCATTTCTCCTCTCTCTCTCTCTGTCACTCCTTTGTATTCCCTCTCTTACGGTACGTCGCCAGTCTCCACGGTTGCCGGTAACTGTCAAATCATTTAAAGTAGGTAACGTATACTAATATGTGACACAATTTCTACATTCTCTATACTGGTAGCGACAGCAGAATCTACATTCAGATGTAGTAGTATGAGAGAGTTCTTGAGAGAAATTCCTATTTTACTGTTTTATTAATTTTACATTTTAGGCGCACATTGGATGTATGAAATAACAAATATGATACTGGCAGGAAACAGTAAAAGAACGTCCGTTATAAAAGAAGATGTGATATTAGATATGGCACCGGTCGAAACTCTTGAATCAGTCAAATCTCCTCGACTCTTAAGCTCACATCTCTCTCTTGAGCTTATTCCCCCGGAATTGCTGCAGAATCACAAAATTATCTACGTGAACCGCAATCCGAAAGCAGTAATCCTTACATACTATAGGCATTTGAAACAGGCTAATACGTTTGAATACAACGGAGATTTTCCAAGCTATTTTGATCTTCATATGAAAGGAGAAGGTATGACTTTTAAACTATTACAACAACAACATAAACAACAACAACAACAACAACAACTACTACTACTACTACTACTACTACTACTACTACTACTACAACTACTACCACCACCACCACCACCACCACCACCACACTACTACTACTACTACTACTACTACTACTACTACTACAACTACTACCACCACCACCACCACCACACTACTACTACTACTACTACACTACTACTACTACTACTACTACCACCACTACTATCTCGCATATACAAGTGACCTCAGACAATGTACCTCAGACAAGTTAAAAAGACATGAATTCTCACTTCAAACTGAGAATATTTAGCAAAACTATTGCAATGCAGATTGGGGTGAATAAGTGTATAGCTTAATTATAAAAAAACAGTCGAAAGGTTAAATCTGATGTTATAAACATACCACAAAACGATACTGGTAAATTACTGAAACTGAACGACGGATAAAATACCGGGGATGATAAGATAATGGAAAAAAAATGAGAAGGTCTCCAGAGTGGGGAAGGCATGTGTTAGGAGAGTACTTGAAACGAGGCTGATTGGAGGTAATGCCATCAAAGCAGAAGTTTTGAGAAGCCTAATTTTTCAAGAATGGTATTTAGACAGTGTGTTACATATCCCAGAGCCCCAATAATTGCAGGTACAAACCTGAACTTGTAATCTGGACAGAATAACTGCAGATTTCTCAATAGTATGCATGTCTGCGTGTCTGCACACACGTACGTGTGTGTATGTGTATGTGTGTGTGCGCGCGCGTGTATGTATTTCTTTACTACCCACAAGGGGCTAAACACAGAGAGCACAGACAAGGACAGACAAACGGATTAAGTCGATTACATCGACTCCAGTGCGTAACTTATACTTAATTTATCGACCCCGAAAAGATGAAAGGCAAAGTCAACCTCGGCTGAATTTGAATTCAGAACGTAACGGCAGACAACATACGGCTACGCATTTCGCCCGGCGTGCTAACGTTTCTGCCAGCTCGCCGCCTTGTATGTATAGGGATTCCGGTAGATCAATAGCTTGGCCAATGGTAAGCCGAGACTGAAATACTGTTATCGATGCACGCATGCTGTTGATGCATTAACGTTACATTACAGCATCAGTTCTCAAGATAAGACATTTTGTAACCAATAAAAAAACGATACTAAATATAATTTTTCATTTTAAATATCGAATTATTAAACAACTACATTCACCATTTATTCTGTCAAATTTTCAGTTCCTTATGGTGACTACTTTAAGCATACTCAGGAATTTTACACACGCTACCACGATAAACCTAATGTACTTAACGTAACTTACGAAGAAATGACAGCGGTAATTATGAATTGATTTGCGTATTTTTAAAATTTTAATCTACCTTATTTAGCATGCTGATATTTCAGGTACTACCAAGAAAACGTTATTGAATAAACATTTGCAGCGTGGAAGATGTTTATAGCCATTTAAGAAACATCTCAGATGCAGCACGGAATTTTGTCAGTGAACAGGTCGCGGTCTCAAAGCGACGAAAATATTTCGACAAATTAAACTTAAATGTTGAAGTGAATCCAATGGTTTTTGTGTGTTTCTTAAATGGCTTATAAACACCTTCCACGCTGCAATTGTTTTCGTTCCAGCACACGATCTAAGATCAGGTCACTTGCTATGCAAGTACATTACCGTTATTGAATAAACAAGCTTTGATAAATTACGTGTTTGAACTCCTGTTGTATTGTCTCAGATTAAAATTGTATAAAATTTCTTAGAAATTTACACTTTCGCTTGATTTCTTTTAAGGCTGTTATAAATTTAGAAAAATATAAATCGTAAAAACTTGATTCTCTAATGAGACTCTGTGAAATACATCGACTTCAACATTTCTTTTTAACAGGATCTGTCCAAAATAGTGTCACGTGTCGCTAAGTTCTTGGGGAAGACAGTCAGCGATGAACTTAGAGAGAGTATCGTTGAAATGTGTACGTTCGATAAAATGAAAGCTGACGAGAAAATACAGACAAACTATTATCCCGAAGACGGGTTCAAAGAAGGTGCTACTTATTACCACTCTGGTAAATATATTATTTATACCCGTCTTATAAATTTTACTTCCAATAAATTAAAACAAAATTAACTTACCCCTTTGATTAATACATAAAAATACCCCACTCCTACAACTGACAGGCTATACCACCCACCTCCAAGGTAAACTATTCATGTATAAATGCAATATCAGTTCTTCATTTCTTTATTTGAAAATACCCAGGTCGGGATAAAACGATTGACATTGACCATTCCAATTCCCAAAATAAATCTTTACTTAACCCTGTATTTCTTCGAAGACCCTAATTAATTTTCTGAATATACAAAGATGCGCGCGTGTGTGTGTGTGTGTGTGTGGTGTGTGTGTGTGTGTGTGTGTGTATGCATGTGTATGCATGTATGCATGTGTATGCATGCATGCATGTATGTATGCAAGCATTCATGTATGAACTAACGAGAACTAGGAGTCCTTCATTCTCAGTGGTTCACATGCTATTGGTATGTGAATCCATAGTTGAAACCTTAACAGGTGTTACCACTCTGGATCAGAGTAGACCTGGGAACAACATTGGCTAAGAGGTGGTTCTACGCTCCCCAAAACCTTGGAACTTTCGCACCAGACCCATTAACTGAAAACAGTCTAAAGTCGTATCCAAGAGAAGGTAAACTTGTATAAAAGAAAAAGGTGAAGTGCAGCTGGCTTCTGGTTATCTCAACCTCTGTTGTGCCATTAGATTCATAGCTGATTGCGCTGAAAAGTGGGTTCAGTGCTGTGCAACTCTTTATCTATTGAAAACAAATTCACGCACAGAAACTTCTTGGAACTCTCGAAACATTTGCACAAACTTACTCAGTTTAGGAAGTGGTGTTACTCGTTCATGAGTTGACTTCCACCATGTATGTATGTTCTCAGAAATACTGCAAATAATCAAAATTAGAAGGGAACATCTGAACATCTATTCTCATTTATGTGAATGAAGTCTTCCTGTAAGGAAGGAGCACGCTTCTAACAAAGATGCAAAGCTCTATTGATGGTATGTAGATAAACAATGCTAGTCTTAAACTTGAGGATAATCTTAGATAAATTACTGTTATAATGTACGTATAGGCTATTTTATTTCCTTTTCTGAAAAAAACCCACCAGCTTATCTAGGTTGTCATTTAGGTACTTACTCACTAAACATAGTGCACTAATTATTTTATTGGCATAAACGTGAAT
>NC_042999.1:156501001-156661001 GCF_006345805.1 Octopus sinensis
CACACTCCGTGCTGACTTCTAAGCTGGCTTCTGCGGAGGGCTAAATAGCATGGCTTATAATACGTCTATAATGACTATATGCTTCGGTGGTGCTTGATCAGAGGTTAAGGACGGATGAGAATTAATTCTGTAATGAAATCATTCTGTTGATCCAGTCCCAAGTTGAATTCCAACAGTTGGCCACTTCGTCCCAAAGTTCTCAATCTCGACGTAAAATTACCAAAGCGAATGTCATTTATCTAAATTTCTGGTCGTACGTTGTTGATGTAAATATATTTTTGATTACTAGTTCTCTGTTAGTACGTTGGAGATATTAGATTCCATCTTTTGTCTTCTTTGCACAGTGTTGATGTTTTGTAGTACCGGAAATAGTAAAAAGCAAAGCAAATCACTCTTAAGTCTTAGCGGAAATTTGCTTAGCCATTTTACATACCCTTTTTTCAATGAATGTGTTTCACTGTAGGTTGTTATCTTCTGTTGTTTAAACCTAGGTAAGCATTAATGAAGCAGGTCTATGATGTAAAGCATTCCAATCCTGACATGTGAGCAAATGTATGCTAGATATGACTATTCCATCTGTACTAGAGGTGTATAGGGCTAGATTATCTAAGGTCTTCTTTAGATATTTCAGACGTTAATTTTGAAGTGAAAAACGTTTGACCGCAATTTTTACCAGATCGAACGAGAACACAGAAGCTCTCTCGTTACGTTATAGTTTACAGTCCTAAACAGGAATGTAGGTATATGTGTGATGAGATGATATATTGGACTCTTCAAAAAATAGAAAATTTTGAAAACTTTTGACACATCTACATTTGTCGTTTGGTTAGTGAGGCTCATTTTGATTGTTTATATACAGCATCCCCAAAGTGGATATTTTAGCAGGCAGTCCTCACTTTTCGACCGATTTGGGCCAGGTTTATCTGCATATGGTCATAATAACACAGTTATTTATGAATGTCTTTCTTGGTTACTTTTGTGATAATTTATATACTTCATCAAATTCAGACATGCACTAAGTTGAAAAATCTTCTTTCAACTCCACAGCATCGTCTATCTCACCTCAAAAGACTACACAGCACATGATTAAGCCCTTTCTCATTTGCTCTACTTTATTCTACTTTTAATATAATCACACTTACTCCTGAAATTTTACTGATTTAAACCAACTCACAAGGCTCTATCTTATATTTCACGTCATTATCACCGCTATTTTCCTATTTGGAAAGATTATCTCTAAGGATTATCTGTAGAGGGTATGTATAGGCGTAGGAGTGGTTGTGTGGTAAGTAGCTTGCTTACGAACCACATTGTTCCGGGTTCAGTCCCACTGCCTGGAAAGTGTCTTCTACTATAGCTTCGGGCCGACCAAAGCCTTGTGAGTGGATTTGGTAGACGGAAACTGTAAGAAGCCCGTCGTATATGTGTATATATATGTATGTATGTGTTTGTGTGTCTGTGTTTGTCCCCCCAACATCGCTTGACAACCGATGCTAGTGTGCTTACGTCCCCGTAACTTAGCGGTTCGACAAAAGATACCGATAGAATAAGTACCAGGCTTACAAAGAACAAGTCCTGGAGTCGATTTGCTCGACTATAGGTGGTGCTCCAGCATGGCCACATTCAAATGACTGAAACAAGTAAAAGAGTAAAAGAGTAAAAGAGAGAACAAATACGAAATACTAAACTTGGATCCCTGCTGTCTTCTAAGTTGTTGCTCTTAGATATAAATACATTTTTGTACCAAAGAAAAGACAAATATTGTAAAGAAAGAGAGGGAAATTTTTCTATATCATTTTATTTTTCATTCTAATAAAATATAGTTTATTAACGAAACGATGGAGTTAGATTCATGAGAGCTGGTCCTAAGACAAATATTTGCAAAGAAAAGAGAAGAAATTTTTTCTATATTATTTTTATTCTTCATTCTAATAAAATATAATTTGTCAACGAAACGGTGGAATTAGATTCATGAAAATGATCTTAACATTAAGAATATTCTGATACTGTCTCCAGTCGGAGACCAGACAAATAAGACCATTGGTAAATAATTATAGTTTATTCACACATTGCTGAATTGTTGAAATTCCATTGTCGAAACTTTAGAGGATTGATGTGCAATAGTTATTGAAAAGAAATATAACTGAAACAAGTGCTGCATCTTTTATGATTGGGCTAGTCATACTTTATGATTCAGACCTGTAAAATAAAAAATATTTGAAGATTTAGAAAATACAACAACTCAGTAAAATGAATAAAATATGAATTTGCATAAAGCAAAACGCTTCAATCTTCAATATCAATAAATCATAATTACAATTTAATTATTGGTAAATTATGTTGAGAACAGATGAGTTGCTAGTAATGGGTGTTAAGATACAACATATGAAAATTTTCATAAGATGAGAAGCTGGCAGTGATATTGTAGATTGCATTGTTACTGTAAGAGCTACGAAAACTGAGAACTGGGGCAAAAGTTTCAGAGATAGAATGAAAGGAATTTAATTCTGGAGCAGCGGGTGAGTATCTTCTATTCTTTACTAGTTGCATGCTGTCATTTGTTAATGACTTGAACACACGTTTTTATTTTGTTTATATTATATATTGTGAAGACTGTCATTAAAAAGGTTTTACTAGCGTTGTAGTCATGTTTTGTTCTATTCTTTGCAGCATTTAAGCTGCTAACATCCTAAGACTAAGGAAATGTGTTCAGCATCTGCGCTGATCTTATCACTCTATTTGACGAATCAAAATTAACTCGCTAAAAATTCTAGATTAACTACGTTAATGTAGAATATAAGGAGTATGCGGACAGTTGGAAGGCTAGGTCGTGGGGTTTTATGACTCAGGGAAGAAACCATTCACGAATGTTCAACGACAAAAACGAATTAAAGAGAAAAGGAACAAAAATTATGTTTGATAACCAATAAAAATGCATATGGAAAGTAAAGTGAATAGCACCTACCTGAAAATGTAGATTCATATACACATACCTGTACCTGCATACACTTATGTATGTATGTATGTATGTATGTATGTATGTATGTATGTATGTATGTATGTATGTATGTATATGTATGTGTATGTATGTATGTATGTATGTATGTATGTATGTATGTATGTATGTATCTATGTACGTATCTATGTATATATGCATGTATGTATGTATGCATGTATGCATGCACGTATGTATGTATGTATGTATGTATGTATGTATGTATGTATGCATGCATGCATGCATGCATGCATGCATGTATGTATGCATGCATGCATGCATGTATGTATGCATATATGCATGCATGTATGTATGTATGTATGTATGTATGTATGTATGTATGTATGTATGTATGTATGTATGTGTGTATGTACTGAGAAGTAGTTAGGAGCATTGTAGATTGTATTGTGAGAAAACAAAGAACTGGGGTAAATGTTTCAGAGAGAAAGAATGAAATGAATTTAGTTCTGGAGCAGCTTCTGAGTATTATTTCTTCTTATAAGTTTGGTTGTTCAAACAAGTGTACAGACCTGATACAATCTTTATTTAATGATTATTATTTATTGAAGGATACAGTGTACTATATTGTTAATTTATCTTAACCTTTTCCTGTTGAATGTTGAATAAGACAAGGAGATATTCTTGCACCACTGTTTTTTATGTTGCCGTAGTATTCGTGGTAGCATTCGAAGATGACACAAAGGAAATTTACATTAGATTTAGAACCACAGTAAAGTCGTTCAACATCACAAGGATACCGCAGATACTAAGGTGTTTGAATAATTTGTTAGGGAAATATTATATGCTGATGACTGTAAATTAGTATCTCACACAAAACTGTAGGATGTGATTACAGCTTTTAATGCACCATGCAAAGCTTTTTGGCTTGGAAATAAATTTGAAGAAAACAGAAGTTATGTTTCATTGTTGCACCTGGAGAAGCATATGTTAAACCAAAGATATTAGTAGAACATAAAGAATTAAAAGTGGTGATGTCTTTTACTTGTCTGGGAAGTGTGCTGTCAGATGATGCAAGTTAGAGACAGAGATCTTACACAGACTGAAGAAGGCTTCAACAATTTTTGGAAATCTGGAAAGCAGGATTGGGATCAGATTAAGCACAAATATATCCATCTACAAAATAACTGCGCTCTCGGCTTTATTGTGTGGCTGTGAAACGTGGATGAAATACAAACAGCAAGTTAAGATGCTCGAACGATTTCACCAACGCTGTTTGAGACATACAAGGTCTGATCAATAAGTATCTAGACTAATGCCATACTAACGAAACTAAAACACACAGAATAAAACCACTTGGTGAAGATTGACCTTGAACTCTGCTGTACATGCGCACTAAGTTTTAACGTTCTAGCTCATTCCCGCTGTTTACAACAGAACTTAGAAGGAAGGTGTGTGGCGTGTGATCGTCGCATTAACCATGACAGAGAAAGTTGTCATGGCGATACCTCCTCACAGGCCTACGCAAAGTTGCAGAAAGTGTATGGAGAGGAATGTATGAGCCGCACACAAGTGTAAGAGTGGTTCAGACGTTTCAAGATGGCCGAAAAATGTCGATATTGACGAACGTTCTGGGAGACCCGCAACTAGCAGAATTGAGAAAAACATCGCAAATGTGTGTGCAGATGTGAGGGGAAATCGTCGAATCACTATCCGTGAGTCATCAGATGGTGTGCAGATTAATTACGGTTCAAATATGTTCATTATTACTGAAGATTTGGGTATGAGACACGTCTCTGCCAAGTTTGTGCCCAAACTGCTTTTAGCTGATCAAAAAGACACTCGAGTTTCAGTTGCACAAGATCTCCTTGATTGTGTCGACAATGATGAAAACTCATTGAAAACTTTGCGTAGGCCTCTGAGTAGGTATCGCCAAGCTTTTGTTAAAATTGGAGGCAGATTCTCTGCTCAAATATCTCTGTCATGGTCAATGCGACGATCACACGCTACACACGATACTTCCAAGTACAGCTGTAAACAGCGGAAGTGAGCTAGAACGTTAAAACTTAGTGCGCATGCACAGCAGAGTTCAAGGTCAATCTTTGCAAAGCAGCTTCACTCTGCGTGCTTTAGCTTCGTTACTATGGCAGTCCGGATACTTATTGATCAGACCACGTATGCTCAATATGAAGTGGACTACACATACCCCGGATAGCGCAGAACTAGAGAAGGCTCAAATGACTGGCAATGAAGCTATCATTATTTGGAGTATTTTAATGTAGAGTGGACATCTTGTTCGAACGAGCAATACCAGAAATCCAATGCAACTGCTTTATGGGGAATTAAAGCAAAGAAAAACGAATGGCTGAAAACCCTAACAGAAGTACAAAGGCCTTTTCGAGATGAAGTTGAAAAAAATTTCTATTTCTACAGAAACACAGAAAAGACAAGCTGTAGATAAAATAAAATGGGGATAAACGATCTTTTATAGTGTAGAGTTATTTGAGAGGAAAAGAGTTAAGCACATGTTATACGAAACAACAACTCGGAAGAGAAGGAAGCTGAAACATCCAAAGTCTCGGAAAAAAGTAGTTAATGTGAAATACGTGGAAGAATTTGGCTTTCTCTTGCTGGTTTCAAGAACCATGTGAGAGAGCATGATGATATAAAGCAGGTAGAGTATCCCGGGAAAGTTGGGTTGAAGGGCAACATTTGTGGTAAAATGATTAAGTCGAAAAAACTGCCGTTCAAACCGAAAAGATCCAAAAGATGAAATTAAAAATGACGATATCGTACTTACAAAAATAGAATAAAATATTTTTTAAAATCCTTAAAAGACTTACCTGTAACTATCATCATTTCCAGATTTCTTCTGTCACCACACTCAGAACCAAACTAAATTTTTTCATGCATTTTTGTTTTCCATCGTTGCTTAACCATGTGAAATTCCCTACACTGTCCTGCCCACTTTCATTTTACTTACCCGGCTACTATTTCCTCCGTTTCTCGTTTGGCAACCTTCTACTTAAACACAATCTCATTAGCGTGATACAAATACCTCTGCTAAGATATGTGTGTGTGTGTGTGTGTATAAGAGAGAGAGAGAGAGAGAAAGTTTGTGTGTTTGTGTGTTTACAAACGAAAAAGGAGGACATTTCACCACTTCACTTGTAAATTTGGTCACGCAGGCACGGTACTCTGTTGTTAGCTTACCGCCAGCAAACCCTAGGGTAAAGCAGTGACACGAAGAGATATTGATAAATCGGGTATAGCTGATCATGTATGGAAAAATGGAGACCACTTCACTCTGTGGGATGAAGTTAAAATAATAGAGAGAGAACACCAGTGGAAAATACGAAAACTAAAAGAAGCAGCACATATGTTAGGACACAATAACCTCCTAATCAGACCAAGTGCAGATATGAACAACATATGGAAACCGGTATGAAGGAAGGATAGAAAAATATTAGTTTTATAAGCCCCAAAGTCACTTCATAATTGCCCACAGGCATATGGCGTAGTGGTTAAGAGGGCGGGCTACTAAATCAGATATTTAGCATAAATATTCTATTTTTATGCGAGGCACATGCTTAACGTAGCCAACATCACTTACGTTTGCCTGCCTCAGCTGTAAGTCGCTTGCTAGTTCAATCTCATAAACGTAGATTTGACTCTGTCCGTGTAGAATATTATACGCAAGTTGAGTGCATGTAACAGATTCCGCGCTTGCAGTCTGTAAGATCGGCTACAGCAGCAAGTTAAAACACATCTTACCAAATCACCACTAATATCATGGAATATGCCAAATATATACTTGGAAGGAATCAAATGTAGGAATCAAATCTTTACCTTCAGTGTTGGGATTGATTTAACAATATGAAGTGAATTAATATTTATTTGAAAGTAAATATTCTTTTCTACTCTAGACACGAGGCCCGAAATTTATGGGGAGGGCGCCAGTTGATTAGACTGACCCCAGTACGCAACTGGTACTTAATTTATCGAACCCGAAAAGATGAAAGCCAAAGTTGACTTCGGCGGAATTTGAACCCAGAACGTAAAGACAGACGAAATTCCTATTTCTTTACTACCCACAAGGGGCTAAACACAGAGAGGACAGACAAACGGATTAAGTCGATTATATCGACCTCAGTGTGTAACTGGTACTTATTTAATCGACCCCGAAAGGATGAAAGGAAAAGTCGACCTCGGTGGAATTTGAACTCAGAGCGTAGCGGCAGACGAAATACCTATTTCTTTACTACCCACAAGGGGCTAAACACAGACAGGACAAACAAGGACAGACAAACGGGTTAAGTCGATTATATCTGGTACTTAATTTATCGACCCCGAAAGGATGAAAGGCAAAGTCGACCTCGGCGGAATTTGAACTCAGAACGTAACGGCAGACGAGATAAGGCTACGCAATTCGCCCGGCGTGCTAACGTTTCTGCTAGCTCGCCGCCTTTATTTGGAAATAAACATTGTAATATGATGTATATAAAAGTAAGGTGTGAACATCTGTTTTTTAGCTAAGGAGTGGCTAAGATATATAGATATATTCTCAAGTGTAGTATAATTTAAATGTTACTATATGTATTTATTAGCATATTTTGCGTGTGTATTATTGCACGCACATTAATTAATCTTTAAAGTATTGAGTATTATATTATTACATAAAAATATATCGCAAGTTGTATTGAAAAATATATATGAACACATACATATATTCATATACACACACTTCCGTATATCTCTATATGGATCTTTTCGGTTTGAACGGCAGTTTTTTCTAGCGGTGTCATATGAAATTGTCACCAATAATTATAACCCTAGTATCGATCTATTGCATTTCAATCTATTTTAGGGTTAGGGTTAGTTAGGTTTAGAGTTAGGGTTAGGGTATCTTTTTTTCTTCACAAATGTAAATAAACCCAATCTGTTTCTTAAACGAGGGACATATTCATACGGCACAGAATGTTTTTTTTTTACCTCAATTGACGTCACTGATTGGTTGAAATTGCAGAAATTGAAGAAAAAAAACAACAAATCTCTTACAAACTATAGAAATTTCTCAATAAAGGCAAGCGAAAAAGATGTTTTATAAACACATTCTACTAGTATACGAAGTTTAACATTTTTTAGTTACCTAGAAATTATGTTAAAAACTGCCGTTCAAACCGAAAAGATCCCTCTCTATTTTTACGTACTTGCAGTCTGTCCAAATAGTTCAAGAGTTCTCTTCACAGCCACGAGATCCTGAACTCGTTATCTTTATTTTTCAAGGCCTCTAAAATTGCTTGAAGGAAAGGCAAAAATGATCCTTAAACCTAAAGTCCTGCTTGCAACAAAGTGAACTCCGCTATCGTTGCCCATGGACCAAAGTGGTGATGTTAGACCAGGTAACGGACAGCATCTACAACCCAACTAAGAACACAAGAGAACTAGTTCAAATATCACAAGATATCTTAAATATTACAAAGTACCTAATCTAACTATTCCAACGATCTTCGCCTTGGACGGGCACTATAATTCATAAACCGTGAGCGATTTGAACTCAGAACGTGGCGAAGTGGAACAAATACTTCTGGGCTTTTAATTCTCAGGCCTAGGCAGTGTCTTACACAAAAATGTGTCAGAGAATGTGTATAGTATCGTTTAAAAATTCAAAATGTTTTTCTTTTCACATATCAAACATGCCTCCAGGTGATTGCTTTATCAACAGCTACGCGACTGGTGGAAGAATAAACAATACCTAAGATGGCGAAAGGACATACACATTTGATTGGTCTTATATTTTAAGACGTCAATCTTATCACTGGATAATTAATGGAGAATGGAAATGATTTCCGTAGCGAACACTTTCGTTCTTTAAATATTGTCATTCTTGAGAGCTTTCTTTCGGTGCATGCTTATATATTAACGTCAATAATATATTTAGAATAACATGACACAAGCAACTTTACTTGTGCACATCTTTCAGTCAGAATAGTTCACACGAAGTCAATTATTTTACCGAACGGCAGGAATGCATTCTTCATGATGTCAATCCTTATGTGAGTGGTGTCGAGCTCCATACTATTTTTCTTTTAGTATTATACTTATTGATTATTTTGTAAATCTAATCTTGACATTCGTTGGTGAAAGATTTTAAGAAACGGATGTGTTCAATTAGAAGGCGGCGAGCTGGCAGAAACGTTAGCACACCGGGCGAAATGCGTAGCCGTATTTCGTCTGCCGCTACGTTCTGAGTTCAACTCCTGTTGCTACAAACATCGGGTACTATTACTCCTTTCCACTGTCGACAAAATATTTGACAGATTTGTTCAACAAGATTATTCTTCACCAAGTGGATACAATCCCAATGCAGATTCCGTGGTTGTTGAGGAACAATTGAGATGATATTCACTTCGCACCAGGTTCAGAGAAGTCCAGAAAGCAGAACCAGGAAATGTATTTGCTTTTTGTTGATTTAAAAAAGCCTTTGATATGGTTAACTGTGATGTCCACTGGAAATTTTTGTATAAGGTTGATTTTTCTCCCCCACGAAATGGTCAGAATATTAAGCTTGTTTTACAAGGGTATGTGATGGAAGGCAGTTCAGCTTCTGATACTTTTCCTGTAAAGAATGGAGCCAAGCAGGAGTCTGTAGTGTCACGCTGCTCACCGCCACTAGCATCTTGTTTGCAATAAATTCCTCAGTCATACACACCAGTCATATACACGCCAGAAAGCCACAAATTTCTATAGGGACTCTGCAAGGATGAAACTCAATAATGGTCCATTTACTCTCACAATGGACTATACTGTCAGAACGGAGATCGAGAAATTGGTTCGATTATTATTCCTAGGAAAAATTTATATCTGAGCTTAATACCTAAAACCTAGAAACAGAAAGACGTAATTAGTATGTCTTAATATTACTACCGCTACCAACATAACAGCACGGAATTTTCTAAACGTCACCTTAGATCTTAAATACAAATACAAACCAAACAGAAAACAACACGAAGGATCATTTTCAGAAACTTCATCGCATTTTAAGAACTTTGTCAGCAACATTAGTCAAAAACAAGCCATTATCTGTTTAGAAAAAAGAAAATTCAATGGAGTTGTAAAGCTCTACAACGTGGTGCTGGAGAACAGTGTCTTGCAAACAACTTGCACATGCAAGTGCTACCAGTCAAAAACTCCGTATACCGGAAGCCAGCAAGTGTATGGGGTCATCAGGAGAGAATGCGCGCCGTTTCAGGGCCTACCTCTCGACGGCATCAATGCGCACCGGCTCCCCTCACTGATATGAGGCCCCGCTTGCTAGATCAGCTGGTTATCAAATAAAGCTCAATATCCTTCTAGCCATCGCTCATCGTCTCTTTTTAATGTAGATAAAATATTGTTTATCCCCTAACTTGACTTACACTCAGCTAACAAAATCAAAATTAACCACTATAATGTACATACAACCTCAGTGTGAAATCAAATTTGCCAAGAATTTCATAAATTTGACCCGTAAACATTACCTAACAAAACATAAATATACCAAAGAAAACCCCCACAAAACTTCAATGACCTTGTCCTTGAAGGCCCATTCGTACGCACCAATTTGCTACTCTCCTTCAGTTTCCAAAACGATCAAAAAATTTACTGGAAAAAACACCGTCCTCTCCTCTTTTACCTTCTTCTTGAAATGAGATTTGAAAAAGTTGATGAGATTTTGATAAATAATAGTCATGATAGTAAGGACACTTGTAAAATACTGAACAAAGGTTCATACACTACTAAATTCACTAATTTATTTAATCTTTATTGATACTATTTAACCATTCCAATCCTATTTTTCATCTTTTTTTTCTTCCTTTTTTTGCTTTTGCTTCAATTCTTTTTGCTATCATTTTTATAGTCCCATTGAACCATCCTTATTCCTCCATATACTTTCGTAGTGTATGTTCTTAAAAGTACGCATCCGTGAATGTGTGAGCATTTGAACAGGAGTATGGGATGGAAGCACTCCGTCGGTTACGACGACGAGGGTTCCGGTTGATCCGAATCAACGGAACAGCCTGCTTGTGAAATTAACGTGTAAGTGGTTGAGCACTCCACAGACACGTGCACCCTTAACGTAGTTCTCGGGGATATTCAGCGTGACACAGAGAGTGACAAGGCCGGCCCCTTGAAATACAGGTACAACAGAAACAGGAAGAAAGAGAGAGAGAAAGTTGTGGTGAAAGAGTACAGCAGGGATCACCACCATTCCCTGCCGGAGCCTCGTGGAGCTTTAGGTGTTTTCGCTCAATAAACACTCACAACGCCCGGTCTGGGAATCGAAACCGCGATCCTATGACCGCGAGTCCGCTGCCCTAACCACTGGGCCATTGCGCCTCCACTTTTAAATGTAAGTGTGCGTGTATATGCATACGGATGCTGCTACATGTGTTGAACCATCCTTATTCCTCCATATACTTTCGCAGAGTATGTTCTTAAGTACGCATCCGTGAATGTGTGAGCATGTGAAGAGGAGTATATACATATAGGCGCCGGTGCCTGTATGCGTAACCTTTGTGTGTAGGTGCGTTTGCGCAAGTATGACTGAGTGTGGATGTCTGCGTGTCTTAGGGATCATGTGTGCGATCATTGATGCCTTGTATGTATTTGGGCCAATAGGCGCGTGTATATGTGTGCACGTGAGCGTGTGTGCATGTGTGCACGTGAGCGTGTGTGTTATATCATAATGATGCATGAATCTTCGTTATATTTCACGAGTGATCCAATGTCTCAGACGGACTGACTTTTAAATTGTTCTGGGTCTGATTTGCTCCACATCTCCAGGTGGTGAACTGGGACGAGTAGGGTGACTAGTCTCACTCAGAAATAGACCGAGAGGAAACTATATTTGAACGGTTGGGTATAGTTGCTAATGACTACATCATCATTTCACCATCTGTTATCATCTGTCATGCCTTGCCCCGTCTTCGGCCATCGACGAAAATCAAGTGGCTAGTCTGTTCCGAAAGAGTTTTGACCCCGGGCTCTTGAATAATTTTCAAAAATTCCTGGCAGCAGCGACAAAAACAATAACATTAGCAACTGTAATGACAGCAAATCGATAAAGGTAGAAAACATCCTTCCCTCATTTCACAAACCAGTAGACACCACAGTTACTCGAAGGAAAAACTGAGACAATTAGAAATATAAGAACGATATCGTTCTCCCTTGAGTGTTGTTGATCAAAGAAGTGGACATTTTGTTCACTAAAAAGACCATTATTTGCAACTGCATTGATCACATAGAGTGGGTGTCACAAGAGCCATCCCCAGCGGAAATTGAGAAATGCCTAGAAGAGTTGAGGTTTTTCTTAGTGTGTATAATCAGGGAAAAGCAACAAGGGAAGGTAGTGATCATTTCACTTGCACGCCCTAGCTGTTTTGTTTGATACCCATATACATGAGACATCATGTGTCCAAGGTCAGCGTCATCAACGTACCTCCTCGTAGGGATCAGGCCAGAATAAGTGCTATGCTAGAGGAACATGAGATGATTATTGGAATAAATACTACACCCCCTTGTAGAAAACAACGGGAACGTCAATGAAGCTCCAGATTTTGGTTGTTTTGCAAGATATCCATAGCATCTAAGAATAATATTTCGCAGAATGTGAGCAGATGAGAATGGTAGGGAAAAGCAGAAAACCTTAAAGTTGCCGTTGTAACAAAACAGACCACCCTAAATCACTGCGGAGAGAAATGCATGACACTGCATCACTGCTTCCGACATCGAATCTGCTGCAATCACAAAGAGGAAAGAATCGGTAAAAATAATTACATTCACAACAACAAAGTATTTCGCCATTCACAGATTGAGTTGGGAACAAGTCTTTCACTATTTCTATCAACAATAACAAAAGAAACAAATGACACATATGAAAACAAGCGTAAATCCAGCTGATTCCGCGTATCGAATATGAGGCTGTAGACAATACAGAAGCCTTCGAATGGCTTATAGTCAAATGGCCATCAAAAATGAAGGTGGGCAGGCGAATATACAGACCCTAGCCCCCAAATGCTCAAAGTTTCGTAGTATCATGCTTAACAACTTTGCTAAAGATACGGTTAATCAGTGTACTATTTAAGTGGGAATTGTCGAGAGTCAACATTAGTCGTTTCCCTAAGAAGAATATAGAGAAACATCTATTAGTTATAGAGTAGAGATAGCTATAGAGAACAAGAGAGTATAAGAGAAACAAGTCTCTTAGAAGGGGTACATAGAAGAGGTAGTCGAAACATGAAGGCTGCATTGTACAAGCTAGGGCGCGTATGTTGAAACACGAAGACAAGAGAGCCATCCTTGGAACTCGGGTGGAGGAGGCGCAGCACAGTAACAAAGCTAGACTTACGTGTAAGATGGACGACAGTAAGAACGTACTCTCAGATTCCAAACGCGAGTGTGATTTACCAGCAGCACTTCGCGAAAACCATTTCAAGGAACACCGAACTTGAGACAGTAAGCTTCGAAGTAAGCTATTCGACAGGAAGCCTGAGTGTTGCGAAAGGCCAATTATAGCTGATGAAATGGAAGACGTTCAGAGCTGCTGTATGGAGCGAATATCATCAGACTGAATTTTCTTCCCTTTGAACTACATTTCCACATACCAAACTCGTTCACTCCTGTCTTGGCAGACAGCTACTGCGGCTGGCAGTAGATTAGGAGCATTCAAAGTTGAGTGAACCGGACAGTGATGACACTGCTGAAGAATAACCCTAATAAGCATGACGTTATAAAAAATTTCAAACCCTTTTCAAGACAAATTTTGGCAAAGATGTTCATCAACCGGCTTTCACTTGTTGACAATGGCGTGGTCAGGCACGCAAACATCTATAGGATTCCTGGCAGATCTATTCACGACCACTTCTACGTCATGCAATACATCGTGCAGGGAATCGGAATAGAACTGGTTTTGGCGGGCTGATGGTCAGTCTAGGTCAGTTCAAAGCATTCTATAGGGTGAACCATCGTTATCTGATAACTTATAAAAGCTATTGATTGCAGTTCCGTATTCATATGGTGTCTCACCATAAAGTACGGCAGTATCTATCCAGCGGCCAAATTTCACAGCCGCCTTTCGGAAACATTTAGCAACGGGCATTCGGTCCGACATGTTTTTCCTCTTTCTCTTCTGTATGTTTTGGCTCTGGAGCCTTTGTTGCGAAGAATGGAGAGTTTGAGGGCTGTCTCGATTGAGACAACTGCCATGTCACTGTTATGGTGTCGAACAATTCGGATATAGAAGCGATCGATACTATACTGAAAGGAACACACACAAAACAGAACAAGCCGTTAGGCTTGCAACTAAGCATTTCACGAGGCAACTAAGCACTTCATGAGACCAGTGGTTGTGTATGACGATGGATTGAAGACGCAGTGAAAGTACTTGGAATCAGGTTCGGACCAAACTTTGATGTAGAAAGGAAGTGGGAAGAAGTCATGAGGAGAGCATCCAATCTTACTCAGAAATGAGCCGCAGGGAAGCTGTCTCTGTAAGGTCGGATGGAAGCAGTAATTATATGCATTGTCATACATTGAGTCGCTAATACACTATTGCCTGACCGCTGTACTTGTCCTATGCGACGTCTAAAAAGACTGGAGCGCATACTTTTTCGCTTCTTGTGACAGACAGGTTCCACTGTTCAGGAAGTCCATCTATTACCAACACCCACTCTATGGCTGATTTTGAGATTCCGCCCTTGATAATGCAATAGCAAGCCGATGTAATTCCATAAATATTTGGACCATGGCAACAGTGACGACGACGACGAAAACAAGGGCGAACAGATCTAGGGGTCTTTCATGCTAAACGTTTTCTATAGCTTATTTGCTTGACCAATCTGCAATTGAGTGAGACCGAGGTTTGGTGTTTGATGCCCGGAATGCTGCCAAGCGATTACAGCTGTCTACAAGCTGTACAAAACCCTCTGCGGAAAGACGACTCGCGGTTTCTTTAGAGCACATGAGCGACGATAGCCTGAAGTTGGATCTGAGCATCGACGAGTACTGCCTGAGTAGGATTTTCAGGTCAGAGACTATGAACGACTTTCAAAAGCCCTTGGTGTGACAGCACTACAGGAAGGGAGTAAATGTTGATCTGAATAGAAACACCAACAGTAGACCCTTTCTGAGAGCGAGCAGGGGATGAAACCATTCTACACTCCATCATCCAATGTTTGTGCATTGAGGACTTGTGGGTTTGTGCCCAACAGCTACTTTCGCGTGTAAGACGAATCTGGCTATTCACCAAGTACAGAGTGAGGATCAACACACCATCTCTCTTTGGAAGAGGAGGGAAGCAAATCATTCTTTGCTAGATAGTTGAGGTAGCAAGTCATTTTTTGATTGATAGAAATGTGGTGGACTCTTGAAAATTTTTGTAGGAATTTTATTTTCATACTAGCAGTATCGCCCGGCGTTGCTCGGGTGTGTAAGGGAAATAACTATATAAGCATTTTTAGAGAGTTATAGCCAAAAAGTAGCAAAAAATGCATTAAAAATGGAAAAAAAATGATGGTAAATTTTTTTAAAAATCGTTGACTCATCGTAGACATTTTTAGAGAGTTACTTCCCTTATATAATAGCGAAAAAATGCATTAAAAATGGAAAAAAATTATGGTAAATTTTTTTTTAAATCGTAGACTCATCGTAGACGCGCGCTAATACCCAGAAGGGCTCGATATGAATCACGACCATAAGATACCCGGCTTTGGTTAAACTGCACCGCAAAATGTGGGAGTAGTTAGGAATCTAAATCATAGGAGACAGACACACAACCTTACTTTTATATATAAAGATATTCTGTTATAAGTTCACTTTTAAAAATTTCTTTGAGACGATAAATTTACAAGGTTTTAAATTGCACGGTCGAGGGTTCAAATTCATTCCGGTCACATGCATTTCAGTGAGATTTAGAAATGATGAGTATTATAGGAAGCTTCAATGTACCACCTCTAATACTGTAATAAGCTCTATTGTGTATCTATGGGAAGAAGATAAATTAAGTGGTAGATGATGGATGAAAATTAAGTTAATCACGAAGTTCTTGTTTGTAAGAGTGTATGTATAATGTTCAATTGTACGTGACCAGGTGAGATGTTAATGTGCAAGGAATTCTGGGAGTTAGGATGAAAGTTTTAAATTGTGCCTTGTTAAATTTCGTGCTCGTCTATAAACAAGGAAAAGCCTGACCGAACTTTGAGCGCTGATTCTTTTGGCGGAGAAGTTTGCAATACTCCTTGATGACGAAAGTGGGCAACACACCAATAACGAGGTATTGTGCGCTTGCACGAGAACAGATATACGAGGTGGTATCAATAATTTCCCAGATAACTATGTTTAATAAAAAAAAAACAACTTATTTACCAAAGTTTTAACATCATCTCCTTCGAAATTGTGCAACAATACACCGGTATAATGTTTCCCCCACTTTCGGAATCCCGCATGGAAGTCGTTTTCCGTTAGCCAGTTGAGGACCTTCTGCGATCCGCTCTGAATCTCAACAACTGTATTAAATCGGTGATCTTTGAGCTGTCTTTTCGTCTTGGGCAAAAGATGGAAGTCCGCAGGTGCTAAACCTAGCAAAGAGGGCGAGTGCAGAAGCGTTACCATGTTGCTTTTGACAAGAAACTCACGAGTGAGGAGAGATTGGTGACAGGGCGCACTGTCGCCGTGAAGAATCCAATTCCTCGCGCTCGGATATGTGCTGCCATCTGTTGGCGCGCTATAGAACTAGTCCAGGAACTTTTTGATACCATCTTATATCTTTTCTCTTTTCTCTTTTACTGGTTTCTGCCATTAGACTGCGGCCATGCTGGGACAACGCCTTGAAAAATTATAAACAAACGCAACCTATTCGAATCTAACAATTACGACATAAGTTTGGAAAGTAAATCATGACGTCCCGTAAACAATTCACATTCTGCTTAACCAGCCCCCAGCGAATACAGTTAACACGCACACACACACACACACACACATCATATCGGTCAATAATTGTTCCAGTAGGTTGAATGCATACCACCCGTAACACTTTAAATTTTCACTCGAACGTGTATAACAGACACGAACACTGGCGTGATCATTTTAAAATCCATCACTGAATTCAATTGAAAAAAGCATTATTTTCCAAATCTGTACGCGTATACATATTTACAGCTACTAAACTTTTTGGAAGCTTAGTACATAACACTCAATTTTTAATTTCATTTTCATCTTCAATCACATCCTCTTGATTCTTAACCCTCGATTTGATTCTCACAGACACCAATAATTTTATAACTACATAAATTCATAATCTTTGTAACCGTTCCTGTTTCCAAAGTCAATTTTATAACGCATTATTAAAGAAAGTTTTAATTCTATTTATACATTTACGCATTTACTATTGTATAGCTTCATGAACGTGTAAGTCTTGAGAAATCGATCTTTAAATTCTAATTCCCAATAGTCCTCATAACTGTATGATATTTGCAGTAATATTTATTTCTGTAGACAATACTCTTTCACTCTTTTACTGGTTTCAGTCATTTGACTGCGGCCATGCTGGAGCACCGCCTTTAATCAATCAACTCGACCCCGGGACTTATTCTTTTTGTAAGCCCAGTACTTATTCTATCGGTCTCTTTTGCCGAACCGCTAAGTAACGGGGACATAAACACACCAGCATCGGTTGTCAAGCAATGCTAGGGGGACAAACACATACAAACACACACACATATATATTCATATATACGATGGGCTTCTTTCAGTTTCCGCCTACCAAATCCACTCACAAGGCTTTGGTCGACCCGAGGCTATAGTAGAAGACACTTGCCCAAGGTGCTACGCAGTGGGACTGAACCCGGAACCATGTGGTTGGTAAACAAGCTACTTACCACACAGCCACTCCTGTGCCTGTACAATGTAAAATTTTGACTAAGTGAAAAAAAAAAAAAAATTTAATGATAATATTAATAGTCCTCTAATGTATACTCATACTGTTCGCAACATTCAAGTTTTAAAAATTTAATCTTACTTGAACATCTGAACATGCAATTTACATCATTCATCACAATTCACAATATTCCTTGCATGAACAAGCTGCAGCAGAATAGGCACAATTTTGCATCTCTAGTCATATAAATCATTATTTATCCGTCGCCTAGAACTTATCTTATCTGTCTTCTATAGAAAAGCTCTGTTGTGAATTTGATGTAAACAAGGACACACTGGTGTGAAAGCGAACTAATACCATTCGAAATTTCGCGTGTTTGATTAGAATAAATCTGAACACTTGACCGCACAATGATTTATCATTAACCTGCAGTTGAATTCCAAAGTTAACCAGCATATAAGCGTCAACGGCCTCCCATCCAGCCTTTACATTTTCTGTATATTCCCCCTACCCCTGCTTTCTTTTCTCCTTTTTACCATTCCACCAGCTCTCCGCAAATTTCACACACACTCGAATCTAATGTCATGATTGGTGACATGAAATTCGAAAAGCAAAACGTAAATTACCAGCTGCAATTATCATAAAAATTCTCATCTCTTGTATTGAGTAGAGTTTTGAACTTCTTGCTTGTACCTACGTACACACATAGACTCACAGACATGCATAAGTATAAACCCGCAAATTTCACATCTGAGGGTGGCGCAGGGGTGGCTGTGTGGTAAGCAGCTTGCTTACTAACCACACGGCTCTGGGTTCAGTCCCATTGCGTGGCACCTTGGGCAAGTGTCTTCTACCATAGTCTCGGGCCAACCAAAGCCTTGTGAGTGGATTTGGTAGACGGAAACTGAAAGAAGCGCGACGTATATATGTATATGTATATATATGTGTGCGTGTGTTTGTGTGTGTGTTTGTCCACCCAACATCGCTTGACAACCGATGCTGGTGTGCTTACGTCCCCGTAACTTAGCGGTTTGGCAAAACAGAACGATAGAATAAGTACTAGGCTTACAAAGAATAAGTCCCGGAGTCGATTTGCTCGACTAAAGGCGGTGCTCCAGCATGACCGCAGTCAAATGACTGAAACAAGTAAAAGAGCAAAAGAGTAAAGAGTAAGAGCATTAGATTATTTTCGTTTCTCCGCCTTGTTTTTCGGCATATTTGTGAACGAATGACATTTATGCAGTCACATTTATGAATGCACGCGTATATAGCTGCGCGTGTATATGTATGCAGAAGCGCGAAAACCAGGAAGTAGACGTATTTCATTCATTCCACGTAATTCTTTTCACCGTTTCTCATTTCATACAGAAGAAATACAAGAAATAAATGGAACCATGCATCAGACGATGAAAATTAATCACGAAAGGAATCTGCTCCATTAACCAGTCCAATTTCAGAGATGTTCATATACCCTGATTAACACACACACGCACACACACACACGCACACACACACACACACAACACACACCACACACACACACACACAAACACACACACACACACACACACACAAACAAACACACAAACACACACACAAACACACACACAAACACACACACACACACTCTCTCTCACACACACACACATATATGTACACATAATAACAATAATAATAATAATAATAATAATAGATGCAGTACCAGGCAGTGGCTCTCATGGCTTCTGATCTTAACTGATTGGAAGTGTTATCAGGCACATTGTTTTGTCTTGGTATAAAAGATGGGCTACAGCAAATATTCTGCTCAATACCACAGATTTTCTAATCAGTTGTTTGACCGTAACCAGTTGAGCATGTCCCTTAGTGGATGACGATATGTGCATCTCTGATCACGAGCAGAAGTAGTGGGGGAGCATCATAGCCATGTGTTGAGAGGGATTCTTTGGGGTTTGAATAGTTCACCTCTGGAAACATGGGTGGTTCTTTCAACATCCTTAAGCAACCCTTATTCAGGGACCGTTTGAGCGGGATGGGCTACTCAACCTGAAGAAAATTCTAACTGGGCCCCACCTGCAAGGTCATGTGCTGTTTATCTTGATATGAGATCACCATGTCGCGCACATATGGTTGTGATGCATGTGCCTGGTGTACCTTTATCAGACGGGTAGTCATGATGGGTATATTGGGCTTCGTATATTTTACCCCAGTGTCACTTTGATGGCATGAACTGCTCTCTCACTCAATAATAATAATAATAATAATAATATTGATAATAATAATAATAATAATAATAATAATAATAATAATAATAATAATAATAATAATAATAATAGTTGAGAGGGATTATTTGGGGTTTGAATAATTCACCTCTGGAAACATGGGTGGTTCTTTCAACATCCTTAAACAACCCTTATTCAGGGACCTTTTGAGCGGGATGGGCTACTCAACCTGAAGAAAATTCTAACTGGGTCCTACCTGCAAGGTCATGTGCTGTTTATCTTGATATGAGATCACCATGTCGCGCACATATGGTTGTAATGCATGTGCCTGGTGTACCCTTATCAGACGGGTAGTCATGATGGGTATATTGGGCTTCGTATATTTTACCCCAGTGTCACTTTGATGGCATGAACTGCTCTCTCACTCAATAATAATAATGATAATATTAATAATAATAATAATATAATAATCCTTTCTACTACAGGTACAAAGCCTGATATTTTAGGGGAGGCGGCTAGTCGATTACATCGAAACTAGTGCTTATTTTATCGGCCCCCGAAAGAATGAAAACAAAATCACCCACGGTGAAATTTGAATTCAGAACATCGAGTCAGACGAAATGCCGCTAACCATTTTGTCTGGCGTGACAACCATTCTGCCAGCTCAACGCCTTTATAACAATAATAATGATTTCTATTATAGGTACAAGGAGTGAAGTTTTGGAGGAGGGTTAGTCGATTATATCGGCCCCAGTGCTTGACTGGTACTAAATTTTATCGAGCGGGAAAGGATGAAAGGCAAAGTCGACTTCGGCGAAATTTGAACTCAGACGTAGCGACGGGTGAAATACCGCTAAGCACGCCGGGCGAAAGACCGGCGTGCTAACGACTCTGCCAGGTCACCGCCTTTCTTCTTCTTCTTCTTCTTCTTCTTCTTCTTCTTCTTCTTCTTCTTCTTCTTCTTCTTCTTTCTTCTTCTTCTTCTTCTTCTTCTTCTTCTTCTTCTTCTTCTTCTTAATAATAATAATAATAATAAGTGCTTCAAATTTTGCCACAAGGTTAGCAATTTTGGGAGAGGGACGAGTCAATTACATCGACCCCTCTGTTCAACCGGTACTTATTTCATTGACCCCGAAAGGATGAAAGGCAAAGTCGACCACGGCAGAGATTGAACTCAGAACGTAGCGACGAGCGAAATACCGCTAAGCATTTCGTCCAGCGCGCTAACGATTTGGCCAGCTCATCGCTTTTCTTCATAATAATAATAATCATCCATTCTACTATCGGCTTAAGGCCTGAAATTTTTGGGGAGAGGGACGAGTCAATTACCCCAGTGTTTCACCGGTACTTAATTTATCGACCCCGAAAAGATGAAGGGCAAAGTCGACCTCGGCGGAATTTGAACTCAGAACGTAGCGGCAGGCAAAACACTGCTCAGCATTTCGCCCGGCGTGCTAACGTTTCTGCCAGCTCGCCGCCTTTCTTCTTTTTCATAATAATAATAATAATAATAATAATAATAATAATAATAATAATAATAATAATGATAATAATAATAATAATAATAATAATAATAATAATAATAATGATAATAATAATGATAATAATAATAATAATAATAATAATAATAATAATAATAATAATAATAATGATAACAATAATAATAATAATAATATAATATTATTATTATTATTATTATTATTATAATTATTATTATTAATAATAATAATAAAAATTAAATATTATATTATTTCGACCAGAAACACACGCATCAATGGTTACGAAGCTTAGGGCTAAAAGTAGGGAGTAAGGTTTCATATTAGCTGCTCAAGACCAAAGTTTATTAACCCGGAACTACCAAGCCAATGTGATAGAAAATAGAGCTGACCAAAAATGCCGATTCTGTAACGATGAGATAGAAACTATAGATCACCTAATTTCAGGGTGTAGAGTCTTATCACCTGTAGAATATAAAGCAAGACATGACAGAGTCGGCCAGTATTTACTCTGGACAATATGTCGGCATTATAAAATCAAAACCGCTGACAAATGGTTTAAACACCACCCTGAAGCTGTGTGACTAAGGGAGAAAATGTGTCGATTCTCTGGGACTTCCCCGTACATACCGACAAAACTATAAAAGCTAATAAACCGGATATTATTATAAAAGATCAGACAAAAAAAGTGTGTTTATTAATTGACATGAGTATTCCTTGCGATCACAATATAGCGGTGAAAGAATTTGACAAGATCAGTAAATAGAAAGAATTGTTAATAGAAATTGAAAAAGTGTGGCATCTCAAGGCGACTACAGTACCGGTGATTGTAGAATCTCTAGGAATGATAAAAAAAAAGGTACTGAAACCTATTTGAAAATGATACCAGGCTTACCATCCCTACAGGAAGTGCAAAAAATCGTGTTAACTGGAACGACTCATGTACTGAGAAGAGCATTATCGCTGTGAAAACAACATCCATTCGTGAATTTATTTATTCATTAATTTTTTAAATAGATATTTTACCTGTGAATTTGCGTGTGTAATCTGGGAATGCATACAATGAGCTTCTCTGCCCTAGGTGTATGGAAAACAATCGGCGAGAAACGGAAGAAAATTTGAAGAAAGAAGGAATAATAATAATAATATGTGTTTGAAAGGCAAATAAGCATCGAGAGCTAGCAAGCCATGGTACTCCAGACTGATGATGAGCAATGACTCTGAAACTAGTCTCTGGTTGCTGGCTTTGCCGGGGGGAGATAACTCCCCTTTGAAAACATAAGGACACTTATTTCTAAATCTGAAAGATTTAGAAATGCAATATATATATATATATATATATATATATATATTGCATATATATATACGTGTATATATGTGTGTGCATGTATGCATATATAAGGAGAGATAGATAGGTAGGTAGGTGGATAGATAGATAGATAGGTAAAAAAAAAAGATAAACTGAAATAGATATATCATTATATAAATATGAGTTTGATGCACGGAGAGTACAAAAAGCGGGCGGGCTTCAATGGTGTGCCCACTCGATGGAATACGTTTTTGTAATGCTACCGATAATGGATTAGTACGATGCATACATGCACACATACATACATGCATACATACATACATACATACATACATACATACATACATACATACATATAGTAGAAAGAATAGCCAAAACTCTTTGACTGTTATTTCTAAATTCGGTGCGTGGTGAGGCAAATCGTTGCTAAACCCTTAATTACTTAGTAAATATATATATATATATATATATGTATACATATATATATATATATATATATATATATATTATATATATATATATATACATATATATATTATATATATATATATATATATATATATATATATATATATATATATATATACATATATATGTATATATATATATATATATAATATATATATATATATATATATATATATATATATATATATATATATACATACATACATAAATACATACATACATACATACATACATACATACATACATACCTATATACATACATATATATGGTTAATCTATATTCCGAAAAAGTGGATTACCTATATTGCTGTTCGAATCTGATGTCATGATCGGTAACGTGAAATTCGAAAAGCACAACATGAATTACCAGTTGCAGTATTGAGACGTGTTTCGAACATCTTGCTTATACCTGCGTACACACGTGTACACACACGCGCAGACAGACAGACACACACACACACACACACACACACACACATAACTTGCATATTTCATGTAAAAATACACATATTCTACGGAAGTTCGAATTCGTTGCTGTCCCATTAGTCGATGCCGTCCCGAGAACGTCGATGTTCATGCTGGTATCATCTGCGATCGATACACGTTGTTTTCCCTCGAGGACCCGGTCATGAAAAAAAAAATAAAAAAAGCGGGCGATCGATCGTGAAGAGCACGAGGACGACCACTAACTTTCCTGAGGCGACATCAGATAAGGCGCAGCAACGGACTGCGAGTTCCCACAGCGTGCTGGCCGGCGGAGACCGAGGTGGTCGTGGGAACAAGAAGACGGACGAAGCTATGATACCTATTTCTTTACTACCTACAAGGGGCTAAACACAGAAGGGACAAACAAAGACAGACAAATGGATTAAGTCGATTATATCGACCCCAGTGCGTAACTGGTACTTATTTAATCGACCCCGAAAGAATGAAAGGCAAAGTCGACCTCGGCGGAATTTGAACTCAGAGCGTAGCGGCAGGCGAAATACCGCTAAGCTTTTTGCGCGGCGTGCTAACGATTCTGCCAGTTCGCCGCCCTAAACGAAGCTATGATACCGTCGTCTGAACGAAAGCGAGGCAGTGACGCAGAATGGAATACCGGGAAAAATCACACACAAAAGATAGAAACTGGCTCGTTCCTCATCAGTTATCGTCCAAATTTCATAGCAATTTCACACCTTCAACGATAAGATTGTTCATTTTGGTGGCGTCAGCAGCAAAGAGCTGCTGGGATTAAGTGATCGATCGTAAAGGACGGTGACGAAAAAAATAAAGGGTGACATAATGAAAACGACACATGTAGTTGGTACATATATAAATATATATACATAGGCGCAGGAGTAGGTGTGTGGTAAGTAGCTTGCTTACCAACCACATGCTTTCGGGTTCAGTCCCACTGCGTACCACCTTGGGCAAGTGTCTTTTACTATAGCCTCGTGCGTGGTTTTGGTAGACCACTCTTATATATATACAATCTTATATATATACAATCTTATATATATATATATATATATATTCAAAATTTTTTATTTTATCTAGTTTCAGCTCACGAGCTGTGGCCATGCTGGGGCACCACCATACATATATATATGTGTGTGTGCGTGTGTGTATGTGCGTGTGTGTGTATATATGTTTGTGAGTCTGTGTTTGTCCCCCTACCATCGCTTGAGAACCGATGTTGGTGTGGTCACGTTCCCGTAACTTAGCGGTTCGGCAAAAGGAACCGACAGAATATTACCAGGCTTATATAAGAATAAGTCCTGGGGTCAATTTGTTCGACTAAAGGCGGTGCTCCAGCATGGCCGCAGTCAAATGACTGAAACGGATAAAAGAATAAATGAAAAGACTACAAATAAAGGTCTTACGGCTGAGAGACAGCATTAAGACAAGAAATGTGTAACAGTAACGCTAATGGAAGATGACGTACTGTAGGATTTGAAAAGGAAAGTAGAGAGATGGAAAGATAGAAAAAAAAGCTAGAAGGATGAAAAAATTGGAAAGAACGATAGAAGAAAGGGTGGAAAAATATATTAAGGCGGGGACACAAGAGAGTATGACTGAATAGATCAGCGGTCAAGCACGAATATGAAGAGTGAAAGAAGAAACGAGAAAAAAGGAGGAGAGATAAAAATAGTTAGTGAAGGGAAGAGAAAAAAGCATGGGAAGAGATGGAAGCAAAGCAAAGGGAGAAAAGGAGCAGATATGAATTGAAGAGATTGCAGAGAGAAAGAAAGGGAGAATAAAGGAATGGTGCCTAGAACAAGAGAGAAAGAGGCAGAACAGTTAAGAGAAAGGGGTTGACAAAAGCGCAGCAGAGAGGAAAGAAAGACGGTAAAGAAAGAGAGAAAGCGTGGGAGAGACAGAAAGAGAGAGAGAGAGAGAGAGAGAGAGAGAGAGAGAGAGAAACGTTGTATCAAATATTACCCACTGTATGGGGTACTACTGGGTAGGAACAAAAAGTGGGGTACATTATTTTAAAACTTGTACAGAAGGACGAGAATAGAAAATGGGAAAATTAAACATAAGACGTGCACAAGAACGACAAAAAACACACGGAAAAATCACAAACCATACATGGAAATGCTCTGCGCACCCCTCATCAGTTATCATCCGAAAGTCATAGCAATTTCGCGCCTTTAACGATAAGATTATTCAGTGTAGATACGCACGTACGTGCCCACTCCCCCCCCCCCACACACACGCACAGTCACACATACGTACACGCATACACATATTACATTTTAAAAATTCATCTCTTGTTTGACATTGCATCAGAGTCGACGTATCCTGAGCCGAACAGCTGTTGTAGGTATGATTCAATAATTCATTCACCACTACTATATAAAAATTTTGACTTGCGAGTATGCAAAAGGTCAATATCCTATCATTATGATATTAGATAATTTCATTCCTCTACTTCGTATATATCTGGTTCTATATGTTCGTGAGAAAGTATTTTGTCTACTGTCAAGTAGTAAAGCTGGAGTATCTGAATCTTGACTGCAAGCATTTGTCCTTGTTAATACCCGTGTCCACCGAAGAAACTTAGGTGACCAAAATTTCTTTTTACAGTTATATATGTTTAGTGAAAAGAATTTCGTATTGGTTCAAACACGTCGAAGTCAAATGGGATCTAGTTTTTTTCATTCGCAAAATATGCATTTTTTAAAAGGAAGTAAAAAATCTGAAAATCGGCTATAATAATGTAACCTTCCAGTCTCATTGTTTTGAAGGTATGATGTTGTGGAGAAAAAAAAATTGGAGGAAAAAGTTACAGAGGTTTAAAAATCGAAAAAAACTGGGTATTTTTAGCCAAAGCAACACAGAAATTTCCTGCGTTTAGCGGAGCGGTGTCAAGGCTGTACCCTGTGAAATTTATAGTCTAGCGTTTGACCTGGTCATTGTAGGTTTCTAAATAAACAGAAATAGCTAATAAAATCAACATGTACTGCTTCTATTGCATTTGTTTAATTCATTGATGTCATATCAAAGAACTTACATTCTACTATAGAATGTGAAAGAGATGTACAATAAACAATACCCACGCCACTCTTCTTTACATATGAATCGCATACAGCAAAAGCTACCACACTGCCAACTACAGTTTATCACAAAACTTTAGATGAAAATGCACACATGAAAGAATAAAAAAGAAATATAAAGGGGAAAAATATGAAAATAATTGAGTAAGAAATTATTATATTATGGATGTTAAAACATACCGAGTACATTTATAAGCGTTTTTTAATCCAATAGATACACACAGTAGATTGTCGAGACGCACAGGTTTTTCTCCAGGAACATAAGTTAATGCTTCATCGTTATTGTTATTCGAAGCTGAAATGTATTAATATTAACGTTAGAAATCAACATCTTAAATGTTATATATTTTATATATTCAAGCAAGTTTGTTAAAGGGTTCTCTAAATTTAAAATCTATGTGAAAAACAAAAAAATAAAAGTTCAACACCAAGAAAAAGTTATTTTTCAGGTAATTTAAGTAGAGTTGCCATATCCTGGATAACGTAAAATATATCATATTATATTCCGATTCTGATATGGAATTTCAGCAGCCTACGAATCAAAACTGCATAATACATATTAGGATAAATTATTCAACTCTATACAAGAGAACATATTTAGTTTAATCTTAAAATAATTATGAGCATTAAGTTTGACTGGGCGATGAATGGTTTGACAATCGAGATATTTTGTTATACTTTAAATCAGGGAGAAAGGACAGTGATCATAGTCTTTGCAGTCTCTCCGAGACTAGTGAGATTGATGCGAATATTATTCAGCCCGAGCATTTGCAGATCAATCTATGTTCATGTGAAGAGGATAGAGACAGAGCCCCAGAAAAATGTATTTCCGAGGATAAAAGTTTAGGCAAGATGTTCTTATGAGACAAAAATATCGAGAATTGGAACCACTGAGAGAGAAAGAGAGAAAAAGTGAGAGAGAAAGTGTGAATGCATGTTTGTTAGTGAGTATGGAATTGTAAATCGCCCGGGTAACGTTTCTTTGGATGGAATAACTATATGTGATGTATATCAACAGATCTCAGGTAGGTCGTTCTATATGGAAAGTATTGCTAGTCACTGAAAAGACTGAAGGTGGTAAGTGAGAGAGTGGATTGTAACTTAAAGAGATTGGAAATGAGAGCGATAAGCCGAACTCTGGAAGATTCGGAAAGATCTCTTTTTTTTTTTCCTTGAAATGTATATTTTGTCATAGGTTATGTACTCCTATAGAGAAGTATAGCGAGAATATGGGTCATGGAGGTTATCAGAAACCTCATCTTGAATATGAGGGAGAGAAATCTTGCGGGTCACACGGCACACAAAGGAACAATCTGACCAAAGCAAATATATAGTCTAAGCAATACCAGACTGAATGAGACAATTTAGGTTGATATCTTGTTTCCCAGACGTTATGCATCGGAGTTTTCAATCTAATATCGTATAAGAAACTGATCAAATATATATTTATACTAAAAAAAATAATCATGCAGAAGTAGACATTATGATTAGAAAGCATGTGTACTAATGATAAAATTATATTAAGCTTGAAATCATGATACTTAAGTCGCTAGACCATTCATCTAACCATTCATCATCATAACTTATTATTTAAAACTAAAAATCCAATGGGTGCAAATTTAAGATTGCTTAAAACGCAGTCGTTGTTTTTATACAAGTAAAATAAAGATATAAATATTTGAAAGTTAAACGAATGCGTATTTCTAAAAAGATAATTTATTTTTAATCTCAAGTTCGATAAACATATATTTTCAGTCTCAGTTTTTTTCCTACCAATTGTACTACTTCTAAACACTGAAATTACCAATTAAAATTTATGAAGAAATCAGTAAAAATGCCTGTCTTACAAGAGAGAATCATCCACAAGGGATTGTTACTCATTTCGTTCGTTCTTTTTCCAAATCGTCCTTGTGGGCGCCATTTTTGTGCTGGTGAGCCTTCACTAACCATCAGCACTATCAACAATACTGAAGTGATACAAATAATCAGTTCTGAAGTTTTCATTTTCTGAAATAAAGAAACAAGTTGAAAGTAAAGTGGAGGAAACATTTTTTCTTTGTGAAGCATTTATTATTCTCACTTATAAAAATATTATTATTAATGATGAATTTATAAACTCATATTGGTTATATTTTCATAGAATTTGTGATACATATAAAAATAGACTTTCAATAACAATAGACATTGTCACCAGTGCACAGATTGGAGACTATCTCATTTCAGTACTTGGTATATTCAAGTAATTTCAGCTTTCTGAATCACATCGCAGAGAAGTAAACTTTACTGAGTTAACTTCAGGTTACATAAAACTCTAAAATATAACGTCGAGCACCTTTAACAGGAAATCATATTTAGTATTCTGTTGTGTCTGGGAAGAATCATTCTCTTTTAGTGCCTTATTATTTAACACACTCACCGGTAAAATTTCCACTTATTTCTTATTTTTATTTTCTAAAATTTTCGTTGTGTCTTGCAACCTTTTCAATAGTCGTGACTATTGAAAAGGTTGCAAGACTATTGAAAAGGTTAAATAATAAGGCACTAAAAGAGAATGACTCTCCACAGACACAACAGAATATGCTTCAACACACGAACTCATATAAAGAATCTTGCAAACCAAATCCGAAAACGAAACATATTTAGTATATTTTAGTGAAGTCGAAAATTTTGTTTGAAACTGATAAAAATGGTTTGTTGAAAATATAAAAAAATGTGAATGCTGGGGTAAGAACTATAAAATGATTTCATTGATAAAATAGTTGTAACGAGAAATGGTCAAATGAAAGTATATCTATTACTGCACTTTTTGATTTAGGGCTTATGTGGAATTTTACTTGTTAAGTGCTTGATATTATTTTTGATGATATCCCAGTATTAAAGAAGTGGGTATCATCAAATCTTTTGTCCAAGAACAATAGAAATCAATGGATTCTGAACGATGACCTGTTTAAAATGATACAAAACTACCACAGCGCAAATTCTACAGTAAGACTAATAACTCAATCAGAAACGTTTTGGGGCGAAACACTTAATTTCCTACTGACCAAGACAGTGACAGTTTTATTTCAGAGACACTATTCTCTAACATAATATGCTATATGGATTTCAGGAGCGGAGTTTCCTCTAAAAATGAGAGTGATTGGAGATGTATACAGGAAAGTTATCATAACTTACATATATACGTACGTACATACATACAAATCACTTTGACACGCAGCTATCACGCGAAATAGACTTATAGAGATTAAAATTTCGAAATAATTTCCTCCAACTTCAAATATCCATTTTCACTAGTTTTATTTAGCATTTTTGTAGTTTTAAATCCAATTAGAACTCAAGGAAATACACTTCGCTTTTTAGTTTTCTCATCTGTAATACATGCAACACATACAGAACTACATACATGTATGCACACACACACACACAACACACACACACACATGCATATTCCTAAACTTACCTGCACTGTTCATGCTTTGAATTGGCACTAATATTACTATTTGCCAGTAAAATCTTTATACATACATGCATACATACATACGTATGTATGTATGTATGTATGTATGTATGTATGTATGTATGTATGTATGTATGTATGTATGTATGTATGTATGTATGTATGTATGTATGTATGTATGTATGTATGTATGTATGTATGTATGTATAAAGATTTTTTTTATTTACAATGTGCATTTTCGTCGACTTTTCTTATTTTCCCCTATATATATATATATATATATATATATAATATATATATATATATATTATATATATATATATACACATATATAATTATAATTGTCACTAAATGTGACTGGGGTGTTAGAAACACATACATTACTAGAAATAAGAGCTAAAATGCGCTAATGCTGCAGTCAGCGCACATCAGAGTAAACATATGCGCTAAAAGGAACCCCAATTGTCCGAAAAATACCGATCGTGAATTCTTAGTACTAACGTCTGTTTCGGCAATTTCCGTTGCTTCATCAGTTAAGACTGACTCGAACTTCGGCTCTTTTCGGACTTGCTTCTCTACTAGTAAATGTTTTCGTCGTTCAAATTGGGTGATTTAGCGATTCGCTAATGTGTTTGCATAAAATTAATATAAACAGCAGTTTGCAATGTTTCACCATATTTAGTAACAATTATAATTCTCCTTTTTGGCAACACGATTACAAACACTAATGTTTTTTGACTGTCCTTTTCCCAAAATTTGATCATCCTATATTTCTGCTTCTATTAAGTGACCCCTTCCTCTGTCCTTTCCATACTTCCCTTCACCCCTCTGTAACCTGTCTTCCTCCTTTATTCTACTCGCATTTTCCCATCTTTGCCTCCCTATCCAACGTACTCACCATTCCTTCAGTGTTCTGCTTTGTTATAACTAGAGATGGCTCTGACGAAAGTAACATTAATTTTTTTTAGGTCGTTCAATTTTTCTCAACTGATCAATACACCAATCGAGTAAGCCTATCAGTAACGTACCTATAATGACTGCTGGAAACAGCTGTAAGCCGAATTTTCCCTAATAAATGAAAAATATATAATGCCTATTATCTATAACTTGCCTCATACACACACACACACACACACACACACACACACATATATATAGGGAAAATTTACAAAAAAAAAAACAAAAGACGAAGACAGGTGGTGTAGAAAACAAACAGATATATTAGTATAACGCTCAGGAATTGAAAAATTCTTTAACATTTCGAGCCTACGCGCTTCCACAGAAATGAATACAGAAACATACAAGGAGAGAAACAAGAAGAGAAAAAATGTGTGTAGTGGCTAGCGATCTAAAAGCAATTATTAATTATATATATTACGGAGATGTATTTGCATAGCAGTGTGGAAGGTGTTTATAAGCCATTTAAAACACAAAAAAACATATTCATTTAGTTTAAAGATCTATACTAGAAACATTTAAAATACTAAGAACCTGAATTTTACTAAACTATTTTCTGATAATATAGAGAAGTAATTTGGCAGAAATAAATGTTCATATTTAACAATTGAACACGGAAAATTTGCTTTCAAACCCAAAACTTTTGAATCGAATCTTTTCCTCTCCTCTCTTTCACACAATGAATGTTACAACTAACTCGGTATTGATGAAAATATTTCATACAGAGATGCAGATGGCACATTTCCGTGGAAGATAATTCATACATGAATATCAAAAACCGAAATGTCATTAAAATACTATCTTCAAATGTGGTATAACGTTTTTGGTGTCATCCGCAGGAAAAACAGCCATACCATTACTAATGAAACAGCAAAATACATAGTGGAGAAACCTTCCCATCAAAACTACTTCCTAATGTAAGCATAACCGGCAAGATATAGCTAAAAACAGTAGTATGGAATGGAAAAGTTATATACGACTACGATATGAACTACCCAGCAGATGTAAGCATTTCTTTTAAAATCAGTGAAAAAAATATTTAACTGTTTATGAATATGCATTTTTGCCAATAATTATTGGAAGGCTTGGCTGTTGGAAAACATCCATGGGGCAATTTTAAAAAGATCGGGTTTTGAAGCTACGAAAGTGACCAACTATTTCTCCTTTTACATATGCAACACAAGCAGTAAAACTATCTGTAACATTTTTAAAGTTCAACATGAAACACTCGTCACTTTTGATATCTAAATTCCAGAGATGAATTAAAATAATGACAAAAGAAATATAACATGTAAAAGCACACATTCTGATAAAGCATGGTCCACACAACTATCAATAAGAACTGAAACAATTTCTGTAGCTAGAAACAGAATTAGGTTATGAACAAGATTATCTCAGAGTGTCTCGCTCAGAAAGTAAACTCCTGTGATAGAAATGATAAAGCTCAATGTTAGGAATTGCAGAAGAGAGACAAATTAATGTTACCCTTTTTGTTAATGACCTTAAGCTATATTCAGATAATATTCCCCGTACCAAGAAGCCGAGATGATACAACATTCTTACAGACAACACAAACAGTCGTTTGGTGAAGGCAAATGTTGATATTTGCTAGTGAATCAAGTAAAGATTTCTAATAATACGAGCTACAAATATGGATATCAATAGCTAGAATATTTTCCCCTGTCTCAAATGTTGAAGGCTACAAGAATTTCCTAATTGATTAGAGTATTGGATACATTGGTACCGTCAGTGCTTGTACTTACATTTTGAATACTAAAACAAACACTCAAAGAAATCTGCAACTTGGACATCAGGACCAGGAAGATACTAATCCCCACTGATAAGTTCTACACAAACAATGGCTCTAACAGAATCTAACAGGAGGGATGGAGGTGTGGAGGCACATGGCCTATTGGTTAGAGTAGCAGACTCATGGTCGAGGGATCGCGGGTTCGAATCTCAGACCGGGCGATGTGTGTGTTTATGAGCGAAGCACCTAAGCTCCGGCAGAAGGTAATGGCGAAACTTCTGCTGACTCTTTCGCCACAACTTTCTCTCACTCTTTCCTCCTGCATCTTGCAGCTCACCTGCGACGGACCGGCGTCTCGTCCAGGTGGAGAACCTATACGCCAAGAAACCGGGAAACCGGCCCTTATGAGCCAGGCATGGCTCGAGAAGGAACAAACAAGGAGGGATGGAGGTAGTGGCACAAGGTTAGTTCAAACAAATAATGAGTACTGCATTGTATTACTTAGATAAGACTTAAATATAGAAGTTGAATTTCACCTAAATTTGTTTCCCACAACTTTCTTAAAAGTGCGCATCTTTTGATGAAAATTTTCTAGAGTTGGTGGAGATTATGACTATGCCAGAAAAAGTTTTTAAATGAATTTTCAGAAATTTTGGATAAATCTCCCCACCTCACTCCATCTTTGTTTCTCCTAACTTTCTTGAAAATTGAAAATGATTATTTTGGAAAATCATTCTCCACTCCAGACTTTGTTAAATGCGCATTTTTTATGGAAATTCTCCAGAAATAAGTTTTCAATGGTATAGCATCAAGTTAAAAATTTTCAAACTTTATGAAGATAATCCAGCTCTACACCCTCAAGAACGTATCACAAGAAAATTTCATTAAAAAATAGGCACTAAAAAAAAAATCCAGTGTGCGAGCTGGGAGGTGGGGTTGAAAAGAAATTCATCCCAATCTTTTAATCCTCCCCTCTTCACATAATTGTAATGTAAACCATCTAAAGCGCTGTAATGACGGTCATATAAGAGGTAATCTAAAACCAGAATTCACACTTTAAAATAAAGGAATATTGGTGGAACATGTCAATAAAAAATAGCAAGCCACTGCAAGCACAACTTACCTGATAATGTTCTCTGGTTTAAAAAAAACATAAAGTCATGCATTGCTGTTGCAATATCCTGGAGGATATTAATTTTCTCGTCTAAAGTTCTGTTATAAGAGAACATCTTTAGCGAACTAATGAAGAACTAACGGCTCTTATCAGATATATATATTTGTATCCATTATTACAGTTGCACCAAGGCACCGAGCTGGCAGAATCGTTTGCACACCGGACAATATGCTTGGTGGCACTTCGTCCGTCTTTACATTCGAAATTCAGACTTAGTTGTGGCTGACTTTGTCTTCAATCCTTTCGGAGTCGATAAAATACGTATCAGTTTAGCACTGGGGTCGATGAAACCGACTAGCCCCCTGCCCCCAAGTTTCAGGTCTTGCGCCTATAGTAGAAAGGATTATTACAGATAAACTAAGGCGGAGAACTGGCAGAATCGTTAGCATACCGGGAAAAGTGCTTAGCGGCATTTCGCTCGTCTTTACGTTCTGAGTTCAAATTCCGCTACTTTCTGAGTTCAAATTCCGCTACGTTCTGAGTTCAAATTCCGCTACGTTCTAAGTTCAAATTCCACCGAAGTCGACTTACCATTTTTCTTTTCGGAATCGTTAAAATAGGTATTAGTTGGTCATTGCGTTCGATACTGACAACTTCCTCATCCCCCGAAATTGCTGGCCTTGTGACGAAAATTGAAACCATTATCATAAGTACACCAAAGGTGATGAGCTGGCAGAATCATTATGCGCCAGAAAAAAAAAAGGCTTAGCAGCCTTTCTTCCGACATTGAGATCTAAGCTCAAATGCTGCCAGAGTCGATTTTGCCTTTCCTCCTTTCGACAGTTGAGCACTGGTGTCGATGTAATTGACTTATCCACTCTCCCGAAATTGCTGGCCTTGTGCCAAAATTTGAAACCATTATTACAGTTACACTTTAAAGCAGCTAACTGCTAGAATCGTTTGCATGGCCAACAAAATGCTGAGCGACGTTTCTTTTAGACGAGGTCGACTTTGCCTTTCCTCCTTTCAGAGTCGATGAATTAAGTACCATTTGCGTACGGTTTGATGTAATCAACTAGCTCCCCCTCCCCTCAACATTTTAGGCATTGTACCTATAGTAGAAAGAATTATTACAGGTGCACTATACTTATTTCTTTATTACCCACAAAGGGCTAAACACAGAGGGGACAAACAAGGACAGACATAGGTATTAAGTCGATTACATCGACCCCAGTGCGTAACTGGTACTTAATTTATCGACTCCGAAAGGATGTAAGTCAAAGTCGACCTCGGCGGAATTTGAACTCACAACGTAACGGCAGACGAAATACCGCAAAGCATTTCGCCCGGCGTGTTAACGCTTCTGCCAGCTCGCCGCCTTCAGGTGCACTATACTATGTAGCAAGAGGTTCGCATAATCTAGAAAAGCTAGTGTTTCTCAAAAAAAGTAAATAAACTGACTCGCATAATTCAAATCCAGTCGATCAGTGAAGATTAGTAAAACATTCCAAAAAATTCTGCATTTCGTTCTTTTGAATATATACACACAGTCACTAATGGGCATATCTCATACACATACATACAAAAGCGTGATCATACACACACACACACACAAACGCACATAGTGCACTAAAGAAACATGTACACCCATAAAATGAATGCAGCTGTATCTACACATCATACATCAACACATGTATACACTCGCTCATTTAAATCCCTGGGACTGTCGAAACTCAAGCAAAGAACGTTTGTCACTTTGTCAGCGATTGGATTAAATTCTATGAAGAATTCAAAAGTCTAAAAATACATAATTACATACGTGCACGATTTCACAAGAACACGTAAATATATCAACCTATTCAAATTGCTAAATACAGAAGTCAAATCCTCCTCAAATCACAATCTTAAGAAAGAAGGCATTGGATAATAAGGTCCAAAATAGATTATTCCGACATAATGTTGGGGTAGTCATGGATAGCATTCGTTGCAATTTTACTCATTCTGGGCTGATCTGGAGTCAAACGACAATAATAGCCCAAGATATGCAAATATTTTCTTTGCTTCAGTCATTGAACTGTCGTCATATTGGGGCCTCGCATTAAAGGGTTTATTCTATCTGGTACATATTCTATCGGAATTTTTATCAAACAGCTAAATTATGGGGATGTAAACAACCATTAACCAAGGAGTGAGAGATACACACGTAGATCCAAAGGTATGACGGGCTTCTGCAGCTTCCGTCATCAAAGTTCATTTAATGCCTTTGTTATTCCAGGGATGATTTAGAAGACACCGAAGGTACTGCGCAGTGGACTGAACCCGAAACCACTTACTTGAAAAGTACGTGAAGGTAGATGTGAAAATGGGAAAAAATGAGAAATAAATTCCAAGGTGTCTGATTCTAAAACTGTTATTTAAATAAATAAACTTACAACATATTCATTTTCAGACCTCGTATATTATATTTTTTCTGACAACAATAGCTCCATTCGAAATGTATTTCTCGGCAACATCTCTTGCAGCTGGTTTAGTTTAGTTTGTATACGGGAAATAGATAATTTGCAAAAAAGTAATGGGATCTTTTCGGTTTGAACGGCAGTTTTTAACATAATTTCTAGGTAACTAAACACTTTTAAACTTCGTATACTGGTAGAATGTGTTTATAAAACATCTTTTTCTCTTGGCTTTATTGAGAAAATTCTATAGTTTGTAAGATATTTGTTGTTTTTTTTCTTCAATTTCTGCAATTTCAGCCAATCAGTGACATCCATTGAGGTAAAAAAACATTCTGTGCCGTATGAATATGTCCCTCGTTTAAGAAACAGATTGGGTTTATTTACATTTGTGAAAAAAAAAAAATACCCTTCCCCCACCCCTAACCCTAACCCTAAAAGAGATTGAAATGCAGCAGATCGATACTAGGGTCATAATTATGGGTGACAATTTCATATGACACCGCTAGAAAAAATGCCGTTCAAACCGAAAAGATCCAAGTAATGTCAGTTTAAGTCATTCTATGCTCCTTCAATAAGAATCCCCAAATTACAACAGTTACTCTATATAGTTTGGTAATTCTTTTCTTATGAGTCCTTCAAAGGAACCATGTAAACATCATCTTAACCAAAGCTAACTCTAGGGTTGTCGGTGTCCTTATTCCTTTACCCGTTTATTTGTTTCAGTCATTTAACTGCAGCCATGCTGGAGCACCGCCTGTAGTCGAACAAATCGACCCTAGAACTTATTCTATCGGTCCCTTTAGCTGAGCCACTTAGTTACGGGGATGTAGATACACCAAAATTGGTTGTCAAGCGATGGTAGGGGAACAAACACAGACACGGGCTTTCAGTTTTTGTCTACCAAATCCATTCACACGGCTTTCGTCGGGCCGAGACTATAGCAGAAGACACTTGCCCAAGGTGCAACGCAGTGGGACTGAACCCGGAACCATGTGGTTAGAAAGCAAGCTACTTACCACATAGTCATTCCCGTATACAAATATCATAATTTAAAAAAATATTTTCACAACGAGTAAAAACCGCAAATAAAAAGAGTAAAATGTTTATTACAATTTGATAACTGTAAGGGGAAATGTTTATTTTTATATTATTTTGATATTCTCCTTTGTTATTTCGAAGATTCTAAACACGGAAAATGACACCTAGCTGGTTGTACCTCAAGCAACTGCCCGAATTGCGGGTACATTCAGCCAACCCCGATATAACAGTTTTTCTTTCAAGAATAACTTTGTAACTGTTTTCGATTACATCACTAAAGTTTCTTTAGCGTATCTCTCTGATAAAGTGGGTATAAACTAGAACTGGCTTTGAGTTTTTTGAGATTTTCTTTCTGTGATTGTGTATCAATTTTGAGTTAATTTAAAACTTTAGAATATTAAGTTACAGTGAATTTTAAAGGCTAAAATACTGCAATTTTTGGATCTTTTCGGTTTGAACGGCAGTTTTTAACATAATTTCTAGGTAACTAAAAAATGTTAAACTTCGTATACTGGTAGAATGTGTTTATAAAACATCTTTTCTCTTGGTTTTATTGAGAAAATTCTATAGTTTGTTAGATATTTGTTGTTTTTTTCTGCAATTTCTGCAATTTCAACCAATCAATCTGTGTCCCTCGTTTAAGAAACAGATTGGGTTTATTTACATTTGTGAAGAAAAAAAGATACCCTTCCCCCCACCACTAAGCCTATCCCTAACCCTAACCCTAACCCTAAAAGAGTTTGAAATGCAATAGATCGATACTAGGGTCATAATTATGGGTGACAATTTCATATGACACCGCTAGAAAAAACTGCCGTTCCAACCGAAAAGATCCTGTGTGGGTGCGCGCGTGTGTATATATGTATGAATATGTATGCATGTGTATGTATATATATATATATATATATATATATATATAAGTGTGTGTGTGTATGTGTGGCTGTGTGTATGTATGTATGTATGTACACACATACATACCTATACAAATGGACTAGAATATATTTCCTCTTCTTTCTGCAGAATGGGATAAATTGAACTACAAGAGTCTAAACTCAAATTTATTAGTGTAAAAGAATTTTCGGATCTTTTCGGATTGAACGGCACTTTTTTTCTAGCGGTGTCATATGGAATTGTCACCCATAATTATGACCCTAGAATCGATCTATTGCATTTCAATCTGTTTTAGGATTAGGGTTAGTTAGGGTTAGGGGTGGGGAAGGGTATCTTTTTTCTTCACAAATGTAAATAAACCCAATCTGTTACTTAAACGAGGGACATATTCATACGGCACAGAATGCTTTTTAACTCAATGGACGTCACTGATTGGTTGAAATTGCAGAAATTGAAGAAAAAAAACCCCAACAAATGTCTTACAAACTATAGAATTTTCTCTATACAGCCAAGAGAAAAATATGTTTTATAAACACATTCTACCAGTATACGAAGTTTAACATTTTTTAGTTACCTAGAAATTATGTTAAAAACTGTCGTTCAAACCGAAAAGATCCGAATTTTCAAATATACAAACATACATACATTCTCTCTCTCTCTCTCACACACACACAAATGTATGTCGGATTGTCGGACGACAAACACGCTTCGCTCTGCGAACACATACTGCTTAATGCAGTATGTGTTTGTACATTTCCAATAGTGAATGGAGAATTGTGTAACATTAGTGCGGTGACAGTTTTTTTTTATAGTAAATTTATTGTGGTTTGTTACCACTCTGGTGCATATTACTTGCATAAATTGTTGCCAAAATTTATTTTGTGGACAAAGACGTTCTGTATCTTATTTGGATAAAAAGGTAAGGAATACCTTTTAAAATATAAAACTTGATGCCTATAAAAGTTGCACAGATGCAACCTCTACTCTAACCAGTTTGAAGAACCTATAGAAAAATGCTTTTATCTTTGCCCATGTCATACGTGACACACTTGAGAATAGTTGCCTCCAATACCGACGTGCTGAGTCTATTACCATAGGCAATATTCTAATCAGAAGAGATGTAAATAGAAGCTGTTAAATTTAACCATAGAATAACAAATAGTATGGGATAGCCACCGTACGAATGAGGTCATAAATCGTGATAAATAGTCCTGCTCGAAAAAGTCAAGCTAACTTGAGAAAATGAGAAGATCAGTGCTTTTCTGACATCGAAAGAGTTTCTTCTTTTTTTCTTTTTGAAAAGTATCTAAAGATGTAGGCGTAGCTGTATGGTGCGAAGATTACTTCTCAGCCATATGGTTCCGGGTTCAGTCCAAGTGCATGGCACTTTGGGCAAGTGTTCTCTCGGACGAACCGACCATATATATATATATATTTATATATATATACACCGACCATATATATATATATATATAATATATATATATATATATATTATATATATATATATTATATATATACCGACCATATATATATATATGATAATAATAATATTAGGGAGTATATCCAAACTCACAGGGAGAAATTAGATTTAAGACTAAATCTTATATATTATATTAATTATATATTATATTAATTATATATTATGTTTTGTTTTTTATGTTTTTGTTTATGTCTATCACTGTTTGAGTTGCCTAATAGTGGTTTTATCTCTAATTTAATTTATATATATATATATATATATATATATATACATACATATATACATACGTACATACATACGTACATACATATATATATATATAATATATATAATATATATATATATATATATATATATATATTATATATATATATATATATCTGTGTGTATGTGTGTGTGCATATTTTTGTGATGTTTGTGTGTTCTTGTGTCTGTATTTGTTTCCCACCACTGCCTGACAACCGATGTTGGTGTGTTTCCACTCTGCATACAGTATGTTTACGTCCCCGTAATCTAACGGTTTGCCAAAAGAGACCAATAAATACCAGGCTTAAATGAAATAAATATTTGGGATCGATTCGTTCAACAAAAATTCTTCAAGGCGGAGTCCCAGCACGTCCGCAATCTATAGAAAGAAACAAATAAAAGATATTCTGACCGAATAAAACATCCTAAATCAAAATTTCTTATCCCTTTGTCTGTCCTATGTATGATGTGTGATACACAGAACATATTCCCCTGGTATCCTTGCATCATATATGAAACACATTCCTAATTATTTTCAACCACCAGAATAACTTGGGACTTATGAAAGGAAAACTTTATATCACTTGAAACTAAAAGTTTGAAAACAAGGATGTGTGTTTAGGACAGAATTATGAAAATTCTTTGGTCAAGCAACGGGTTACAGGAAATTTATTTGAAACTGTCAGGTATAAAAAATAAAGAGAGATCAAGCCATTTATTTATTAATAGTGAGTTTCGAATATTTAAGGCGATGCTTAGAATTAGCATTCTTTTGTAGATTATTACCATAAATAATATTCAGCAAAAATTGAAGGTATATAAAAATAACATTTTATACAACAAAAGTTTTAGAAAGAAAAGTTTAAGCAAATTTGAAATCTGTATAATGCATTATGTATTTCATGCATGACTGTGTCATAGTATGGCCACGACCAAGTAAATAGAAGTAGTAAAAGAGTAAAAAGTAACATACATACAAAAGACGAAAACCATAAAAAATTTGTATGTGTGTGTATGTATGTGTATATTGAAAGAAGCAAAGGAAAGATAGAAATAACACTTACTGCTTTATCGTGCTGCTCAACGGAAAATGTAGGCATAAATGTGCAAAATGATTCGTCGCACAGTTGTTATATGTTCGTCGATGCAACGCCCCCGACTCGTACCGTCTCTCATTGTTTTTGCATATTAAATGTTGTCAGTACTCCTACATTTGTTTACCTTGCAATATCTACAAGTGAATAAATTAAAACCATCAACGCCCACTGCTTGTTTTAACTTCTCAAGTTCCACCCATTCCAAGTTTAATCTAACCACTGTCAATACACCTACACAGATACATAGAATAAAATTCTTTATGTCTTATTTTCTTTCAGCCATTGATCTATATGAAACCAATTATCAAAAATGCTATAATACTAGACAGATGTAGAAAGGATGCGAAACAATTAAACTGAAAGAAATGGAAATCGAACAATTTTTATTGAGAAAGAAAGAAACAAAATTTTAAAATAACTGAAAGTTAAATGCCCACTTTTTATTTGATTCAATTTGATTTCTTAGTTGCAAGTCTTGTAATCTATAATGGAGTTGGTAATACTATTGTATTACTGTTATGCTTTACTTACATAAATGAAAGGGAGAATAAAACTGGCTCATTGGTTTACATCTAATTTACAGCCTCTCTCGATAAAGGAACTTTAGAAATAAATCATGTTTGCAAGTTATATTCAACTGTGTAACACAAACATAAACAGAAATACACAATCCCACTCACAAATAGGCATACAGATATTGATTACAGTAATTTTCATTAGCATCGAAAATTGTTTCATGATCCAACATGGTATATTGATGTTGCTTAACCTGTTTGATGTTCTGAACTGCTATTGCTATTGCTGCTGCAGGTGCTACTGCTGTTGCACAAAATATAATTGTGTAGGAATGATAGAATTTAGTTTGCTTTTCTTTATTAAAAATCTTCTTAATGCAATTTGTACGCTCACCGCTGTTCCTTAATTCTAGCATAAAGTAATATTTGAACAAGCTATATTTCTATTAAAAATAGCATTATACTGAGTTATATAAACTATAATAGTCTTGAAGGAAAATATCTAAGTTATAGCAAGTAATTAGTTATAAATTGCGTCAGCATAAAAAATACTAGACTTTATAGATGAATGCAAGAAATTTACTCTAATATAACCTATTGGGTACAAATGTGCTTGACCAATTCAAAATGAAAGTTCTTGTAAAGTAGAATAATATATGCTAAAAATAATGTTTCTCAAGTCTTTGCAGAAACAAAGTAATATTCATGCATCTTCAAAATCAACTCATTTTGCAAGAACGCATCTTTAGGCCATTGTTCTAAGTAATATATATTTCTTTATTGCCCACAAGGGGCTAAACATAGAGGGGACAAACAAGGACAGACAAAGGGTTAAGTCGATTACATGGACCCCAGTGCGAAACTGGTACTTTATTTATCGACCCCGAAAGGATGAAAGGCAAAGTCGACCTCGGCGGAATTTGACCTCAGAACGTAACGACAGACGAAATACCTGTTTCTTTATTGCCCACAAGGGGCTAAACATAGAGGGGACAAACAAGGACAGACAAAGGGTTTAAGTCGATTACATGGACCCCAGTGCGAAACTGGTACTTTATTTATCGACCCCGAAAGGATGAAAGGCAAAGTCGACCTCGGCGGAATTTGACCTCAGAACGTAACGACAGACGAAATACCTGTTTCTTTATTGCCCACAAGGGACTAAACATAGAGGGGACAAACAAGGACAGACAAAGGGTTTAAGTCGATTACATGGACACCAGTGCGAAACTGGTACTTTATTTATCGACCCCGAAAGGATGAAAGGCAAAGTCGACATCAGCGGAATTTGAACTCAGAACGTAACAACAGACGAAATACTGCTAAGCATTTCGCCCGGTGCGCTAACGTGTCTGCCAGCTCGCCGCCTTTGTTCTGAATAATATAATATAGCTTCGGTATCCGGGGCGTGTCTGGAGAAGGAATGCACTTTGAGTGAGATGACCCAGTGATATAGTTTCGAATAAGTGTTGGGGCTAATTTCTTTTAAACTATATTCACAGGGAAACAGAAAAAAGTAACAATTTTCTATTACCTTTATAAATCAGCAGCATTGTGCGCATATGACAGATTATTATTTTATAGAATTTTTATAGAATAATATTGCATATAAAATTATTAAGTTGAAAATATTGATAGATTATAGAAGTGTTACCTAAATGCGCTCGTTCAAGTAATGCAGCCGTCACGGTTCTTTGCTTTTCTGAAGCTTTACTTAACCTCATAGCTTAGCTCTCCCATCCCTGATCCCAGGCCTGGTTCATGCGACCTCAAGGCTGAGTCATTTCACAAGCAAACATACCAAACTTGCAATGCAACAACCAAAGGAATGTTATATCTCCCCTTTACAAACTAATAATTTAGGTATCGATTAAATTTCTAAGTTCGCTAGTATTGTTTTTTTTCAAAGGTATGTATATATTCTAACCTGTGGTAAGCTACCAGGTTAATCTTTCCGATGGATAGTGTTTGCTAAAATCATCTATAGTCTCGTGTCTCATTGGAAATATCTTATGGACACTTTTGGGCAGTTACTCTCTTTTACTTGTTTCAGTCATTTGACTGCGGCCATGCTGGAGCACCGCCTTTAGTCGAGCAACTCGACCCCGGGACTTATTCTTTTGTAAGCTCAGTACTTATTCTATTGGTCTCTTTTGCCGAACCGCTAAGTAACGGGGACATAAACACACCAGCATCAGTTGTCAAGCAATGCTAGGGGGACAAACACAGACACACAAACACACACATGCATACATATATATACATATATACGACGGGCTTCTTTCAGTTTCCGTCTATCAAATCCACTCACAAGGCTTTGGTCAGCCCGAGGCTATAGTAGAAGACACTTGCCCAAGGTGCCACGCAGTGGGACTGAACCCGGAACCATGTGGTCGGTAAACAAGCTACTTACCACACAGCCACTCAGTATCTTATGTGGGTTGTATCTTCTCCACTTGTATGTCATAATCAACATTTTCTTTGCATGTTTTTGTATGTTTTTATTTAAATATGTATGTATGGTTATATGTATGTTAGAGACGTGTGATGTTGGGGCGGCTTGTAGTATTTTAAGCACTTTGTACTGCATGATGAGCGCTCGCTGCTCCTCCTGCTGTTGCATGTTTGCTTCTCGTAGTATATAGCCGATCCACGTTATCTCCAAGGTCTACTATTTTGACTGTCCTAGGCTACTTGAATGAATTTTGAACCGTCTCCTATCATATATATATATATATATTAAAGTATATTTATTAATTAATTATTTTATTGTTCTAGTTTATTTTTAACCTGATGAGCGACTATATTTATATCGATGTGATTTCTCTACTACTATAATCATTTCTTAAATATAGCCACGAAACACGTGTCGTTTTTCTACATATTATATACGTTTTTATTATTATTTTTTGCAATTTCCTTAATCTTTGATATTTTATTGTTATTTTAATTTTAATTTTTCTATTATATATAATTTTCTAGATGGTGTAATTTAATTGTTAATTTTGAATTGATAAAAGGTAGGTTTTTTCAAAATTTTATATATATATATATTATATTGTGTAAAATTTGATATAGTATTTCTAAATTGAATTCTTTTGCTTGTAAGTTTGGATTTTATTCTCTCAAATATAATTGTACAATATATATATATATATATATATATATATATATGTACATTACGACAGCATACATAGTACATCTGTTTACACGACAACCCCGTTGTATATAATTTCCGATGAAAGCCCCTTGATTCTAAGTTAGAAACCGATGAGAAATTCAAAAATAAATTCATATATATATATATATATATATATATATATATATATATATATATATATATATGAATTCTTTTGGTTTATTTTTAATTTCTCATCGGTTTCTAAAAATTCTATGAAAATGACCGTTAAACAAAGGGAAATTACTGTGTGATTGACCGCTATTAAGACAAAAGAGCTATTAGAATGACCATTAAGTGAGGGGAGGGAGTAAATGTAAGGGAGTAAAAATGTTCATAGTATTCACGTAAGAGCGCATGTCTATACCTACACATGCGCGCCCGCACACCTACGTACACGCGCCTATAAGTATATACTCATCCACCCTCACTTGAAACAAGCACATGCTCACCCACACATTCACCAAATATTATATACATACCCGCATACACGCTCGCACACATACACGCGCATGAACCTTTTTGAGCGTGTTTTTGTCTCACGTTTCCGATAGGATCTTATCTACTGGAGCTTGTAAAGTTTCCCGACATTAAAAAAAATATTTCTACTTTTTTCAGAGAGCCTTTCTTTTACAAAATCATATTTTGGTGGTATTTAAGTAGAGTTGTTATCTACAAAGGAGTAGGTAACTTCATGAAAAGCAGCAGCCAGTTGCCGAATTAGTAAAAGCAACAGCCAGTTGCCGAAAGAGTAAAGTAATGTTATAGTAACAAAAGAAAATACTAGAAATTCTTTGTGCATAGAGCGATCCGTTCATCTTTTTAACATTAACTTTTTAATGTTAAACATATATTGAAAAGCATTGATAATAGTCTTGTATAAACTACTATAACTTAGCATTCAGTGCTATATAATTTTATTATCCAAAGATTATCTGGATTAGGTTAGCTGCAACTAAATTCTTTCTTAATTGAAAAAAGAAAAAATAGCATATTAGCCTAGGATTTCCCACTGATTGCAACCAATCCAATTTGCATGTATTTTCTTTCGGATTAATTTTAAAGTTTCATTGGTTGATCTAGTGATTATATTAGGTTGTCAAGAAAGTTCTTGCGGTTTTTAATCTTTAAATTCAGATGCACATATCTCGGCTCAAACAAAACTTTATTAATCGAAATAAACACCATCAGAATCAACATTCTTTTGCCAATGTGAAGCAAGTTTATTTATGCCGGTAGCGTAAAAATCCTGTGTTCTGGTGGCGATGAAGTCGTTGAAGGCGTGTTTGGCATCGTCTTGGTTTTCGAAGCATTTCTCACGCAGGAAGTTGTCGAGATGCTTGAAAAAGTGGTAGTTAGTAGGCGAGAGGTCTGGTGAGTATGGTGGATGAGGCAAAGTTTCATAGTGCAATTCGTTCAACTTCTGCAGGGTCAGTTGTGTGACGTGCGGCCGAGCGTTGTCATGGAGAAGAATTGGTCCTTTTCTATTGACCAATGTTGGCTGTTGTTGTCGGAGTTTCTTATGCATTTCATCCATTTGCTGACAGTACTTCTCCGTCGTAATGGTTTCGCCTGGATACAAAAAGCTGTGATGGATGAGACCGGCTGCAGACCACCAAGCAGTCACCATGATCTTCTTTTGTTGCAACTTTGACTTCTGGAAGTGCCGTGGAGCTTCGTCGGCGTCCAACCACTGAGCTGAGCGTCGCCTGTTGTCGTAAAGAATCCACTTTTCATCGCAAGTCACAATCCGGTGGAGAAACGAGTCGTTCTTGTTGCGCAAAAGAAGGGAAGACGACACTTCAAAACGGCGTTTTTTTTTCTTTTTGGTTGTCGTTCAATTCAGCGGCACTCATTTCTCATGTATTTTTGCGTTTCCAACCTCTTTCAAGTGGTTGGAAATTGTCGTATACGTTACGTCTAATTCAGAAGCAAGCTCTTGAACAGTTGTGCGTGGATTGACTTCCACTAAGGCTCTTAGTTGATCGTTGTCAACATCCGATGGCCGACAACTACGCTTATCATCTTCAAGACTCTTGTCACCGCTACGAAATTTCTTGAACCACCATTGTGCTGTACGTTCATTAGTGGTTCCTGGGCCAAACGCATCGTTGATATTGCGAGCTGTTTCAGCAGCTTTTCGGCCTAGCTTGAACTGGAATAAGAAAATTCTACGAATTTGCTTTTTGCCCATGTTGTATTCAACGTTCCGGAAAAAATGGCCTAATAATTCAAAAAGAAAAAGAGTAACACGATTAGATATAACAAAAAAAAAACGGGATTTAAAATGATATCTAAAGTCAAAGTAATTTAACGAAATTGATTTGAAAATACATAGTTTAAAACCAAAATTAAAAATTTCGCAAGAACTTTCTTGACAACCTAATAACTGGAGACATTGCTTAATATTCCTTAATAACAGAAAATGTTTACATTTTTTCATTAAATGATATGATAATAATAATAATAATAATAATGATAACAATAATAATAATAATAGGTGATGCAGCGTGGAGCATTTATACTTTCCAATTTCTTTCACAAAACTTTCTACAATAGCTGCAAATTTATAAAGATTTCATACTAGATCGAGGAAAACAATTTTCTGAAAATAAAATGTCGTTCTTCCTTTGTTGCAGTGTGACAAATATTGATCATTGTATCAAAAGGAGATTTTCTATATTTTATAAATATTAACCATTGCAAAGCTTTTGAAACGAAAGAATTTCTTTTTGAATACAATATAGAATAATTTCACTAAATGAAAAACCAATGACATTCGTTCTAATTACAATGGATAACATTAAAATGTACCAAAAGCTACTGATATTAATTTATTAAATTCTGTTATTCTTAGTAGCCAAAGAAAACTTAAGGCTTATCAAAACTGGAAAAGCAGTAATTCAGGACCACAGTACAAAGGTGTGCACATAATACGTATGTATATACGCATACATGTTTGTATGTATGTATGTTATATATATATATATATAATATATATATATAATATATATATATATATATATATATATATATATATATATATGCTAGGCCATTGGTGGTGACATTTCTAAAATGCTCGCTACCCTATATATCTTACGGATATATATATATATATATATATATACACACACAAACATATTTATGTGTGTGTACATAAATAATATATATGTATATACATACATATATATATATATATATATATATATATATGTATACATGCGTGCACATACATATATATGTATACATACATACATATATATATGCATACATACATATATATATATATGTTTACATGCGTGCACATACATACACACACACACATAACCACACCAACCCATTCACACACCTTTCAAACTGCTACACACTCACTATTGACCACACCGTTACTCACACATGCAAATACACATACACACAATCACACCCACCCACTCAAACACCTTTCACTATTGCTGCTGCCTTATGATACACCTATCAGAGCGGTATATACACGCACACAAACCCTATCACACACACACGCACACACACAGACGACACACACAAACACACAGAGTTACAACCACACAAACGCGCGCTACCACACACACACACACACACAGTTACCTAACCCTAACCACACACGCGCGCGCTACCACGCACACACTCACACAGTTATTACCACACGCACACACGCTAATACAAACACACGCAGTCACTGCCTCCCCCCAACACGTAGTTACTGCCAGACAGACACACAGACACTGCCACGCATATATACGCTACTACACACACATGCGCTATCACATACACTATCATACACACTCACACACACGCACACATACCGAACATCTTCCCACTCTCCTGTCCTAGTAACCACTTTCTCTTTCTCCTTCCAGCCATTTCTGAAATGTAATCACACGTGGACTGTTGGCAATTTTTCCTTATTTACCATCTTTTTCTTTGGACTTATCTGTTTCCAACGAAGAGCTGTGCTCGAAACGTTATCAACAACTCTCGCCCTTCACCGAGCGTCTAATTAATGCATTTCTTGCGCACGCCCTCACGTTCCTTTCCGTTTTTTTTATTGTTGGTTTATTTGAATTTATATATTCATCCTACACACAGAGAGAAACATAAATTTTACATAATGCTTATATATATGCATATATTTATGTACAACACATGTATATATTTAAATAGTTATATATGTATATATATATTATATATATGTATATATATATATATATATATATATATATATATATATATATACATACACATATATATACACATACACACACACACACACATATATATATATATATATATATATATATATATATATATACATATATACATATTAAATAATAAAGGTAGAAATTGATATTAATCAATTAACATCAGTGGCTCAGTATATTTAAAAATTCCGAAGATTAAAAATTGTGTAACATACAAAATTTAGAGGACTGACTACTAAAGTGGACAGCCTATTTGCTAAAAATCTCAGCAAAAAATCAAAATGTAAAAATAAGCAAGACAAATGAAAATATACGAAATAAAAAACGATTACCTATGTACCATTGGTTTCACTTGTTAATATTTACGTATATGAACACGCAAATATCTGCAAGATCGTCAGCATAGTCTGTCGTTTACAAAACATAATTTCCAGAACTAAATACAGAACGCTCAACCGAAATCCAGTTTGTATAAAAGTTCTACAAATTATATTTAGGTGTATCTTTCAAATGCCTTCACTCTGGTGCGCTGAGATCGGAAATTACTCTGCAGTTAATAAATTCCAGCAGCACATTTTCACCGGTTAGAGAACATATTTTATTTAAAATTAAATAATAAGGGTAGAAATTGATATTAATCAATTAAAACGAGTGGGTTAGCATATCTAAAAAATCCGAAGATTAAGAATTGTGTTACACACTAAATTTAGAGGACTGACCACTAAAGTGGATAGCCTATATGCTAAATATAGACGTCAAATCGCCATTACCACGAATAATATGTTCTCACGAAAAATCTCAGCAAAAATCAAAATGTAAAAATAAGCAAGACAAATGAAAATATACGAAATAAAAAACGATTACCTATGTACCATTGGTTTCACTTGTTAATATTTACGTATATGAACACGCAAATATCTGCAAGATCGTCAGCATAGTCTGTCGTATTATTTAATTTTAAATAAAAAATGTTCTCTAACCGGTAAATTGGTTGCTGGAATTTATTAACTGCAGAATAATTTCCAATCTTAGCAATGCCGATAACAGTAATGACGATAATAATAATAATAATGGTAACTCGGCGTTGATATTGATACTAGAAATGACGGCAATAATAACAGCAGTATCACGAACGATTCACCTAATACTCCCCTAACCACTACCAGCACTAACTCGTATCTCTGGTTTAAATATAAAGCGAATAGCAATTCCACATCACTAGCCAGCCACGCACACCATCTAATTAATAGAAAATACAATATAGATTTTCCTGGGCTATAATAGACTCTGGTATCCCATGTCTGGGACAGCATTCCGTTTGTGGACTCTGCTTAAAAGAATCCCTCAAAATTTTAACCGATAACTCACCACACTAGCTTAATAAACACAACGAGGCCTTCACAACGTGTAAGCACAAATTTTTCTGTACTTTTAAATTCTTTCATAAATCTAAATGTAAGCTCACCCCACCCCACGAATAACACCCACATACAACCCTCTATGATCATTAACGCATCCCCCTCTATATCTCTTCTATCAGCCTTACCTCATTACTTTATAAGATAAATATTAATTCCTTAATTTATTTTTAAACCTTAACCTGATAAATCCCCTAATATTTAATTCTAACCCCTAAATAATTCAACATTCAACTAGTTTCTCCAGTCACTACTACCTACACACCCATAATCCTAATGCTAAAAATAACTCTACAGCCACTGACCTTAGCCAGAACGGACACAAGTATTTACTACTAGATTTCCTCCCCAACATCTATAGACTAGATGGATACCACTGGCACCTACTACTCTCTTTAAATTCCTTTCATTTTGCTCTATTTTGCTCTATTTTGTTTATGAACCTGTATGATACACATGGACTCGAGTTTCTGGGTATTGACCCGTCATAAGCGTGTGCCAACCACCAGTTGTCAATGAAAAGTAGGCTTCCTTTTGCAAATATATATCCTTTTTTCCAGAAACTCGGGTCCGTGTGTATCATACAGGTTGAAGATGGGAAGGATGACTTCCCTTTGGAAATACTGATAGGGCACAGAATGTGTGTCAATAGCCAGCTGCAGGAGGGTCCTCCTGGGGCTACAAGCTACAGTAGCATCCACACTTAAAGGTTAGCCACATTTAAGTGGCAAATATACTACACGATATATATATGTATATATACATGTATATATATATGTGTGTATATATATGCGTATATATATGTATATATATTTATATATATGTATTTATATATATATATATATGTATATATATGTACGTATATATATATGTATGTGTATATATATGTATATATGTACGTGTATATATATATATGCATGTGTATATATATGTATGTATGTATATATATATGTATATAGGCATGAATATATGTATGTATATTCATTTATGAATATATATATATATGTATGTGTATATATATGTGTATATATATATGACCGACCATATATATATATATATATATACATACACACACACACACACACACGCATATATATATATATATTATATATATATATATAATATATATATATATATATATATATGTATATATAAAATAGTGTACATTTAAACACAAGAGAAAACTACCTTTAACAGGTAATTTTTACAAACTACAAGAAGCAGTCACAACGACCAAAACCACATTTAGGAAAAATAAAAACTTTTACCTTGTTATTTTTTAACGGTTATACCTAGGTTTCAGATTTCTTTAGCAAATGAATTAATTTGCTAGGCGAATCCTCATCAGTAACCGTGCCATAACAACTAACATATAATTTATAGACAAATAACACGTCTCACATCATTATATGTTATAATTTTACGAATATTATTTTATCATTTCGAAGATCGGTTCGGCACTTTCCATTTACTAGCGACTGAAACTGCGCGTGCGTGGCGAATTTTGAAAAATTATAACATATAATGATGAGATGGTGTTATTTGTCTCTAAATTATATGTTATTTGTTATTGCACAGTTACTGATGAGGGTTTGCCGAGCAAATTATTTTATTTACTCAAGAAATCTGAAACTTAGGTATAACCGTAAAAAATAACAAGGTAAAAGTTTTTATTTTTCATTCCCTACGAAAGTTGCTCTTAAATGTGGTTTTGGTCGTGTAAAAATTACCTGTTAAAGGTAGTTTTCTCCCGTGTTTAAATGTACACTATTTTATATTGAGGATATTTTGTCTATTGACTTTATATATATGCAAGGCCACTGGTGGTGAAATTTCTATAAATATTCGCCACCCTATATATATTTTATGAATATGATTTTAGCATTTCTTTACTGCCCTGTTTTGGCAGGGCATTAAGTAGCTGAGGTCCTCTGAAACCGAGGCTGTTGCAGTACCTTGTTCTTATGTGAAATGCAGTGGACGGTACTCTTGGTACTATGCAGTGGCGACCTGTGCGGGCATTTGTGTAGTACTTGATGCTAAAGTTTGGTACCAGTCCTTACAGTATTTTCCATATGTAAATTATTACATATCGCTCCCACCTGCGCTCCAGGGAGTAGAGACTTAGATGTATGTGTATATATTTATATATATGTATATGTGTATGTATATATATGTATATATATATATGTATGTGTGTATGTATAAATATATATATATATAGGTATATATGCATATATATATGTATATATATATATATATATATATATTATATATGTATATATATATATATTATATATATATATATATATATATACATATATATATATATATATATAGCTATATGTAAATATATATATATATATATATAATATATATATATATATTATATATATGTATATTATATATAGGTATATGTTTATATATATATCTGTAGGTATATACCTATATATATATATATATATATATATATATATATATATATATATATATAGGTATATATGCATATATATATGTATATATAGGTATCTGTGTGTATATATATATATATCTGTTTACTTCAAGGCTTATATAAGTTGGACGAGTGCTCTGCAATGCAGTATCACCCTGAACCTTTTCCATCTTACTGTAATTCTCAACACTATTTTTATCACTGCTAACCAGTTCTTCTCTCTAAGAGAAGCTATAAACTGCTTTTATAGTCCTTTAAACACTACAAGTAATTCATTTGATTTTGTATATATATCAAAAGCACAGACTGTATTCCCCATGAACCTGTCCTTATATGAAGTATCATATACGGTACACTTATGAAACTTCTACCCACTTCTGGAAACATGGACATACTGAGTGCAACAATTTCCTTGGTTGTATCAAACCCGTCTTTTGTAATTACTAAAGCTTAAGACTTCACTAAGTTTAGTCAGAGACCGATCGATTCTAGATTTTGTACGCATGTCTGGAACTTTTTCTTCAAGTCTTCCACAGTTTCTGCTATAAAAGGTGGGACATCAGATCATCAGTATATAGAATCTCACATGGGCAACCGGGTTACACACATACACATTTGCGCACATACAGAAATATACACACACTCACTCACAAACATAAAATCACGCATGAAATCATATAAACAAAAATATATCCTGGAAATGAACAGTAATTATATGAACTGATTTTCTGTACAACCTAAGGTTGGAGAAAATACAGACAACAAATGTTATACAGCTAAAAAAAAATTGATTAAAAATAAAGATTAGCCACATTCCGCAGACACGAAATAAGGAAATAACCCACCAAAAAAGAAATTAGCTCTGCATGAGAGCATCTGTTGAGATATGAAAGAAATCAAAAATGATTTTCTTATGTATCTAGTCCTATTAGCATTACAAATGGTACGGTATGTCTTATTCAACCCAAGAACCAGCTGACAAGACATGCGCTCTTCAGTGAAACTAAGGTATTTAAATAACTAAAGCTATGTTAAAGTCACATCAACTATTTTAAAATCATTGATAATGTAGAGTCAAAAAGAATACTATTATAGCCTAGCAATTTTGAACAGTATTTGTTGGTAAATAAAGTGTTTAACTAAAGTAGTATAAAACATAAGTAGCATCTGTTGAGGCTTATGAAGCAATAAAACCAGATACACAAAGCACTTTAAAGCACAACAAAGTTTAAAATGAGGTGTATATGTTTTTCTCCTAATTTGATAAAAAAAAAAGACGTATTCAAGTTATTCTCAAGCTCTTTGGCTGATTCGACTTTCATTAACATTCTAGCATATCATATAAAATATAAAATATTGTTAAAATCATGTTTGCATGTAATCTATACCACCCAGTATAATAGGCCGTCTACTTTCCTTTTTGTGCCAATTAAAATGGACGAAATAATATTAGTCAATATCAGTTCTCTCGTGCTAGATAATGTGTCGTGATTCGAAAGTGAATAATATTTGTTTGATAGAGGGCACACAATATAACGACATATTTGCAATTAGCATACGCCATTAGATGAATCGGAAGTACATTATCTGGTAATATATCAGTCGGCACTTAAGATAGTTCCGCCTTTTGACGAAATGGTTTCCAACCAATATTTTATTGCATTAGGGAACAAAATCCGAATATTTTTAGTGTTGAAATGAAGCTTTGCTTCGCAAACAGCTTATCTAATGAACGTTCTTGATTTCCTTCTGCTACTAGTTATATAAACAGAAGAATAATGATTATGAAGCAAGCAAATCTGAAGAAAAAATATCTTGTAAATATTAATGCAAAATTTTCAGTAAATACAATGAGTTAACCTAAGAACTGCCTGTGACGCTCGCAAAATATGTTTACTATTAGAAATACATATAAACATATAAGTATAAGACCAATTAATATCAAACTAAGGCAAACACAGAGAAGGCTACATTTTGCTGAGCAGATTTAACTAGACGGCAACATGCCCGAAGTTGATAATCATACTTGCCGAAATCAGATTAAAACGTTATTAGCCCTTGAGCTAGCACTTCAGTCTCCTACAAATTCTTCAATACAATAATTTCAGAGGCACTAACTTGACGGGGTTTTTTTTTCCGTGGGTGGCATCTGAGGGTAATTTACCATAGTCTAGTCTATGACTGTCATTCTGATAATGTCATATAGCACAGTCATGTACTTGTTGATGTTATTTGGTCGTCTTTATTTGAGTGGACTTATGCAACAGAAATAACTAATCAAACACTTGTTAGTAATTTACAATACCGGTATCATGGATATTTCATTCTTCGTATTGTCCTACGATTATATTGTATATTCCGTCATACAGAGAATGATTGTTGGGCTGCTTTGTAGTATGGCAGCACGGTAGTAAAAACGGGTAACTCCATTCTCCCATAGATAGGCGGTTTGGGTCAAGAATAAGTGTCCAATAATTATGAATAACAAAACGTATAAGAAACATTTGTCAACTCAAACGTGTTAAGACTTGCTGAAGCAATCGTCTACAATGGACTGTACATTTATTTGTCATTACTTGCATATATGATGGGTTATACTATAAGAAAGAAGTAAGGTCTTTCTTATAATATTTATTAAATAAATTTCTAAAAGTGAATAATTTTTTAAATATGATTATTTCCTCAATAAATTCCTTCAAATTTGCTTCAGTTCATTTACAGGTGCACAAGTTCTTAAAACCTTTAAATAAATAAAAAATAATATGTAATTTGAACAATTGCAGCGTGAAAGGTGTTTGTAAGCCATTTAAGAAACACACAAAAGCCGTTCGATTCACTTCAACATTTAAGTTTAATTTGTCAAAATATTTTCGTCGCTTTAAGACCGCGACCTGTTCACTGACAAAAATCCGTGCTGTAATTTGGTTTTCAATACCCTATAAAATGCACAAAACTTATGGTTAAATTAATTAGCAACGGAACTCTAAGAACTATTTTCAAGCCCAGATTAGGTAATATTTAGACTTTAGATATAATTACTTTAAAAAAGCATTAAATTAGAATTTAGATCATGAATTCCATCAACATATAATTCTTGCTTCATTTTGCAGACAATTTTGATGTCTCTTATAGTAACCGTGTCAATATAATGAATTATATTACTTTTTACAACTGCACACACATACATTCGTGTTAGTGTGTGTGTGTGTGTGTGTGTGTGTGTGTGTGTGTGTGTGTGTGTGTGTGTGTGTGTGTGTGTGTGTGTGTGTGTGTGTGTACGCACGTGTTTTCTAAATATTTCAAATAAAAATTACTCTTAAAAAATCTAGATATAAAATATAATAATTTTAATTTTCAGATAACTAGATTTGATAAAATATTATTTTCTGAATGCATTCAATCTAAAGTCCCTAAACACATGTTAAATCTAATTAATAAATCTTTACAGAAGGATATTTTCTTTTCTGAAAATTTAATATAGCTTAATCGGGAGAGAAATAACGAAGCTCATCGTTAAAAATTAAATGCTATAAATTTCTCTTGGGAGAAGTTGCAAATATGGCAGTAATTTTGATGAAAATAATTAATAATTATGGTAATAATAAAATATTCACCGAACAAATAAATTCAAATAACACACACTCAGGCATATTTATTGTCCCTTTCTGTATAACATTTATATAAGGCAGAAAGCAACATTACAAAATATATGCATGTTAAAGCATCTAATTTAGATAAAAGTCATCAATTTATCCTTATGAAAAATCGATTAACTATTTGGGACGATTTGTTGTTTATAAGATTATAATTAATTAAACAATGCTTCAATCTTTATTTACAATAGTCATGTACATTTATACTACATTTTGGTTTCAGATCATTAACATGTCTTATTTCTGCTTATGTACATTTTTTAAAACCAAATTTGAACTAGGAACCATTATTTTTTTTACAAAGCATAGCTGTGTGGTAAGTAGCTTGCTAACCAACCACATGGTTCCGGGTTCAGTCCCACTGCGTGGCATCTTGGGCAAGTGTCTTCTGGTATAGCCTCGGGCCAACCAATGCCTTGTGAGTGGATTTGGTAGACGGAAACTGAAAGAAGCCTGTCGTATATATGTATATATATATATATATGTATGTGTGTGTTTGTGTGTCTGTGTTTGTCCCACTAGCATTGCTTGACAACCGATGCTGGTGTGTTTACGTCCCCGTCACTTAGCGGTTCGGCAAAAGAGACCGATAGAATAGGTACTGGGCTTACAAAGAATAAGTCCCGGGGTCGATTTGCTCGACTAAAGGCGGTGCTCCAGCATGGCCGCAGTCAAATGACTGAAACATGTAAAAGAGTAAAAGAGTAAAGAGTATTCCTTATGGCACTTGAATATGTGCCAGTAGATAGTGACTACACCACATTGAAAGACAGAGTTTAGAAATAATGGTCCCAACTGGAACTAGATACGTATTTAGGAATAAGACAACGAGCACATCAAATAGATCGAAAGGTGGTGTATATAAAAATATCATTACGGTTTTATTGTGGGTTCGAATATACCTCAAATGTATTTGAACTGGTAATAAGTCTGTATTTATAAACATCATTATACATTTTAAAGATAAGATCAACTGCTATACACTTTAAAGAGAACAAAGTACAGCTTTACCATTAAACATACACACATGCATACAAACGCATACATAAACACATAAATACAATCTGTAAGTGGAACTGTAAAAATATGCAAGATTTTTCTCAATTTTCAATATGATATTGTTTTTATAATCTACATTCCAACGATAGAGCTTTGTATTTTTGTTAGGAACCGCTCTTTCTTCAATAAAAAAGAAAAGAACATGCACACTTTAAATACGGCTAAACACGCGCGTACGCACACACGTACACACACAGGCATGTATGTATATATAAAGAACCCCTTCGGTCAAGAATGACTATGGGATTGTGCATAGAAAGTTCCCCTCCTAGGTACAAGCCCGAGCAAAGTTGTTTATGGAAGACCAGCAGTCACCTATGCATACAAGCTTCCTCTCTCTACGCCACCGATGTTATTCAAGAGAGAGGCAAAGGGGCCGATAGAGCTTGGCACCAGTGACGTCGCAACTCATTTCTACAACTGAGTGAACTAGAGCAACGGGAAATAAAGTATCTTGCTCAAGAACACCATACACAGCCCGATCCAGGAATCAAACTCACAACCTCGTGATTGTGACCCCGACGCTCAAACCACTGAGTCATGCACCTTCACACATACAGACACACATTTGTGTGTGTGTGTGTGTGTATAGTAAAGCCATATACAGGCTATTCTGTATAGAATCTTTTTCCAGTTAGTCTTATTTCAGTTACATATGGAAAAACAAGATTTTCATTAAATACCTAAAGGTACAATACACGCAATATAGTTTCAATGAAAACCTGCAATGACAGGCTGCTTCTCAAAGAGCCTATCAGAAGTAACGAACCAACTGGAAGCAGTAGCAACCGTTTCTAATTTAGGCACAAACCCAGTAATTTTGAAGGATGAGAATTAGTCGATACCATCGAATGTAGAAAGTCGGAAGATTTACCGCAAACATTTATCCGATGTTCTAAAAGTTTGCCAACTCCCCCTTCACTGGATACAATAATAAATGCTTTTAAATGAGTCCCAAAGTCAGCATTTCTAGGGGAGGATTTAGTCGATGTTAATACAAGCAGTTTCAGTACTTGACTGGTACATTATTTTGAAAGACAAAGAACTAAAAAGAATATCACAAAGCAACTTTTCCTGGCTGACTAGCGATTCTGCCAATCCATTACCTTTTGGAAGAGAAAATAATACAAATAGTAAAAGTATAGATCGAAGAGAATACAGCAGGTGTATATTTAAGGGGAGGACAAATATATCAAATTAAAAAGTTATTGTATGCTACAATAGAATACATAGAGTAATAAGTTATATGTCAATGTAAGAAAGCAATTTCTATGTTTGAAATACATTACTCCTAATTGAGAAGTCCTTGATTAAAAGCTCAACTAATTAATATAACATAAATCCAAAATCCTAAGAATTACATGTAGGCCTCCCTCGACATAAAAGTATAAAAAGAGAGATGTAAAATCCATGCATTATCTGTTTGGAATACTTAAGACTTTAACAAGTTTAGGTGAGTGAAATACAAAGACTTATCGCGGCAGAATTTAAATTAAAATTGTCGTAAGACATAACTGAATCTTTTTTGCAAGGCATTTTATTGTCACTCTGCAGTTTATGCTTCTTCATTACCCTTACCCGCCTTAATAATGACTCTAGACCACACATGTTGAGGAGTGGTGTGGTCGATCACTTATTTTTAACCCCAAAACTGGGCATCGCTGGATCTCTGATATAAACGTAATTATAATTTAATAATCCAGTCATTAGATAGATGTATCAATATTGACACTTCGCTATTAAAAATTCGTCACTTTTAGAATATAGTTGTTATTAAACTCCCCAGCAGTCAAGCAAAAGTCTTACAAATTACCTCACATAGAACATAAGTTGTCAATAAATTAATCATTTAATTTTCTAATCCAAAAAGCTCTAATCAAACTGCTCTTTTATTCTTTTACTTGTTTCAGTTATTTGACTGCGGCCATGCTGGAGCACAGCCTTAAAGGGATTTTTAGTAACAGATATCACCCCTGGACTTTTTTTTGTAAGCCCAGTACTTATTCTATCAGTTTTAATTGTCTTTCATGTTTTAGTCTAAGTTGAAAAAGTCGCAAAGTCTGAAACTGGTACTAAAATGTTCTTCATCATAAAATTATTTTAGCATGTCTACCTTGTTTTATTTTCCTTATACATATCAACTTGTGTGTTCCCCACACACACACACACACACACACACACACATATATATATACATATATACGACAAGCTTCTTTCAGTTTCTGTCTACCAAATCCACTCACAAGGCTTTGGTCGGTCCAAGAGTATAGTAGAAGGCATTTGCCCAAAGTGCCACGTAGTGGGACTGAATTCGGAACAATGTGGTTGGGAAGCAAACTTCTTACCACACAGTTATGCCTGCGCCTTTTTAAAGCCATTTCTATGAACTTATCTATAAAATAGAACTAATCCACGCGAGAAAATCATGACAGAAATTTTAAAATATTTTAATTTTATGGCGAAGTAAAGAGAAAACAAAGAAAATGTACTCTTGAAATATAGGCATTGTAAAGGACCAAATTAAAAAATGTCAACATTAAAAGTTCTTTTGAAGTGTTTATGCTTAACCCTTATTCTATCAGAGAAAATGTATGTCACTAACTACCAACAGGGTCCAATGGACCCAGTATTTTTCTATTAATTAAATTTTATTCATGCTACCACTGTTTCTTAGCTACATTATATATGCTATCAGGCAAATGAAGAATTACTGTTTCTTACAAATTTTAATAAAAAAAATACAGCTTACAGAATATATTATAAATTAAAAAAATTGCAAAAATACAGAATTACAGCTCTTCGTGGCAGTGAACGCAGACATCATTGCAATGTTCTTGGCAAACTTAGATATTGCAATTCTTACATGTAGTACAGGTTTTCCTGTCTTTTGGGGGGCTACACAAAGAACATCTTCCTTTTTTCTTTGGCTGAGGAATCTCAAATGAGGTTGAAGAATGTCTTTTCTTGTTTGGTTGAGAAATGTTAGTGGAACTAGAAGATTGTTTGTCATAATCTTTTTGAGCATTAACTCCAGCAAGTTCCTTTCCTAACTGAATTAGGCACTGTCTTCTTTTATCCTTGAAACTTTGCAAGTGAAGTTGTTTAGCAACAATGAAAGCATTCACTGCACTTATATCAATCATGTAAAATATAACCATAGGTCATCTTCGAGTCATTGTTTTTCAAGTGTATGTCCTTACCATGTTGTCTAGGGTATCTACTCCTACTTTTGTTTTGTTGTATCATGTAATAACTTCAGGTTTCTTTTCAGCACTTTTTGAATCAATTGAAGGCTGAGAGTGCATTGTACACGTAAGTGTAACTACATAATTTTTCTTGGGACAATAAGATAGGATCATAGAATCCTTTTGAAATCCAAATATTGTGCTGTTGATTTCCCTTTCTTTTCCATTTGTGAAAGCACTCGTAAGTTCTACTCTGTTCTTTCTAATTGTTCCAATTAAAGTAGTTTTCTTGCTAAGCAGCTCTCGAGCCAATCCTAGACTTGAAAAAAATTACTGGGTCTTTTCCGGTGTAGATTTGCATTTTCCAGGCATGAGATGTTTCACTGTCGCATATCATCCAAATTTTAATTCCATATTTCTCTGGTTTTGAAGGAATTTATACCCAGAATGGGCAGCGCCCTCTGAATGAAACTAATTGTTCATCAACTGTTATGCATGAACTTGGAACATATTCATCTTCTGATTCCACATTTCAAATACTTCTCTTATGGGCTCCAATTTATCATCACTTCTCTTTTTTCTTCTTGCATTAGCACCATCAAAACACAATACTTGTAAAATCTGTTGAAATCTTCCTCGGTTCATAATTTTGTTGACTATGGGGAGTGGGGTATCTTCTTGACTCCATAACTGTGACATTTTTATGCTTAGATTTATAAACACCTATAAGAATAATCAGTCCAACAAATTTCTTTAGTTCAGAGTGATCAATTTCCTTCCATTTATATTTGTAAACAACCTGACCTGCAACATTTGTTCATTTACGAATTACTTCAAGAAGATTCTGGCGCATAAACATAGTAAATCATTTTTCAATGCTACTGCATGATCTTTTGGGTGGCTTACAGATAATTGTTTTTGAGTATTTTCATTATCTGATGACACAGAACCTAAACTGTCCAGCACACAATCACTTTCACCATCATCTTCAGAGCAATAGAAGGAATCACTACTATCTTCTTCCCATTCTTCATCTAATTCCAGTAACCTTTTCGATATTTGGTCACTCAAGTTTTCACGTCAAGACATATTGGAAAGCACAACTGAACTATATAAAACTTGATAGCAGACTAAAGGCAGATATTGCTCTCTCACATTTATACTCTCCTAAAAGACGATGCAATATATTGTAAGAATTGCATCATCGCATAGAAATATTGCATCACCCTATAACCTAGCAGATTGAAGGTGATGCAATACCACACAAATTTACAGGAATATTTTCATAATTTTTCCTGTTTTATCTAAAATTCATCAAATAAATGGAATACAATTTTATCTATTTTATATCTGATAAATATCTAGAATATTATTTAATACTGCTTTTATTATGTTTAGAATGGCAAGAGCATTGTCTGAGTTTAATTCGGGGGTCCAATGGATCCATATGGTAATTAATATATAAAGTGAAATTTTCTGTCTTTTATAAACATACGGAAAATTTCCCATTTGACAAATAAAAGAGAGTCAAGTAAAAATAAGAGTCACAAGAAATCAACAGAATCAAATAATATAAACAGTAGGAAAAAGCACTTGAAAAAAGCTGAAATGGGTCCATTAGACCCATTGGTAGACGGAAGGTTAAATAAAAATTAGAAACACCTATTCAACACAGGAATATTTTTATTACTTCAGTGGTCTTGTTTACTTAATTGTTTGTTAGGGTTTTGTTTTTGGTGGTTGGTTATACAAAATTATACAATACTTTGTTCATATATTCTCATTCGTCTGGCGTACCTTATAAAATTGATTTTCAAGCAAAAATTCATCTTACTTGCTTAGAAGTTTTGTCATTCAATCGACTTTTAGCAAGGTCCTTTAGTGTGTACGAAAATAGTAAGCGTCTTCATTAGTTTGAATTATAAAGGGGAGAGAGAGAAGGGGATATAGGGAGATAGAGAGGAAATTGATAACACCTGGCTCGAAATTCTCAATTTTTAAAAATGAAATTTTGCAACTTGGATGAAATAAAGTCGTAAACGTATTTCACTATAAAGTTATAATTGATTCTGTTCCCTTTATCGTGAATATGAGTAAATTATACTTCTTAGACTTAATTGTTTTAAACTGAGATTATATTAAATGTTTCATTAAACGGACAGTGGCATTGTTTCTCTTCATGCTTTCTCTTTATTCTGAACCTTTGCGTTGAGAATTTAAAAACACGGAGAAAGATTTTTTATATTTTATTCTATAAATTACAAGAAAAAAATTTACAAAAATCAATGTACGTTGTATACATTTTAAGATCCCTTTTACAATCTACAAATACAGTTCGATTTTCAAACGTCTTCAATATAATCACGGGAATTATATTTAAAGGAAAACTATATTCGTACCAAGGGACTATTCAAATCAAAATTACGTAATCAATTAAGCATTATTACAGATGATTGCCATGCGAATTCGATGCCATTGTCAAGCGACGGGTTAAGCAGCATCTATAACCTTTTTTTTTTTTTACTACCCACAAGGGGCTAAACGCAGAGAGGACAATCAAGGAAAGACGAACGGATTAAGTCGATTATATCGACCCCAGTGCGTAACTGGTACTTATTTAATCGACCCCGAAAGGATAACCTGTTGCCTCAACTATCTGCCTAATGGTGCTGATGAAAATCATTTCCCGAAGATATATGTGTTTAATGTGGAAGCGCAATGGCCTAGTGGTTATGGCAGCGGGATCGCGGGTGTAGGATCGCGGTTTCGATTCACAGACCGGGCTTTGTGAGTGTTTATTGAGCGAAAACACCTAAAGCTCCACGAGGCTCTGACAGGGGGTGGTGGCGATCCCTGCTGTACTCTTTCGCCAGAACTTTCTCTCACTCTTTCTTCTGTTGGCCTGTTCGCTTAGCCAGTGGGGTGGCGTCATTTGAAGGCTAGAACAATGCTAAGCGCATTGTGATCAGCGATGTGTAGCAACATCTGATAGCCTGGTCGGTCACGTGATCACGTGATATGTGTTTAGTAGTGACGTTCGCTTTCCTCGGTCCTCGTCACAATACTGGGCGAGTGAATCGCACTCGCCTTGGCGTAAACGATAACAGATTAAAAGGAATAAATTTACTAAGCATATTTAATTCTTTCGCTCCCAGGGATGTGTGTTCAGGCTGTGAGGTTCGTCAGAAATATCCAATTTTAGTTTCCTTTCGCTTTCGGTGGAAATCCTCGTCTTGCCTTTTTTTAGGATTCACTCTATCTCTATTTTTGCTGTAACATTTACCTGCACCATACAGAATTGTTCCATCTTCAACTACGAACCAATCACTCGTGCTTAAAAGGTTGGCGAACATTTCGAGCGTAAATACACAATAAAGGTCGAAACTGAACGAAGCTGAAATCTTTTTTCTATTATACATTGGGATTCATAATTATACATTATGCATTATCATGATTATACATTAGGATTCATTCATTATTTTAAAGAGATGTAGTGCAGTTTCTCCCTTTTTTTTTCCATTCTTTTTCTTAACCACCATGTTAAAAATTTATAGATGCGAAGTAATTTGTATTTTCTTTTTGAATATTACAAGCGGCTGGCTCGTAATTACTGATAGATAGAAACAATGCATGTGACAGACGGATCTCTTTGCTGCATAAACACAAATGAGATAAATAACACTAAACATAAAATATGAAGAAAGAGAAAGCTAAAAGAAGATTTCCACTGTAAGGAAAAGGAATCTAAAATTTGAAATTTCTAAAATTAAATTGTTTCAGGTAAAAAAGAAATGGTTTGGGAACTTGTTTATATTTTCATTTGGGTTTCATTAATACAATATTTATTTCTGAATCTTGACTTCAAATATAAGAACATGAAAAATGCCTCACAGCATGAAATATTTTTGCTAATTATTATTCTGAAGAGGTTGCTATTGGATAAATATAGATATAAAAGGAAATTGCGTTGCATTGGCGTAGTGGCGCAAAATGCACGTGAATTATGATGTTTATCTCTATTCATTATCTCTATTCATTATTGAATCTTATCTTTATTAAAAAAGATATCATTATATTATCATTGAATTAATGGACACATTGTTAATTTATTTGAAATCAAAATTTTGAGACTGTTCAAGAAAATCATTAGTGCTTCATGATTGACAATTATAATGAAAGAGTGTTTACGAACATAAAATTTATTCATGTAATGAATAACTAAAAATAAATATAAAAGAATATAGAATTAAAGCGATTGTAATCGAATGCATTTTACTTCAGTCTTGGTGTTATAACTAAGATAAAAGATTATATTTGATATTGTACTACTCCTAAGTTCAGAACATGATATTCGGGTACTTTATTTCCTGTAGGCTAAATTGTGAATATGGATGAAACGATTGATAACATTTATTGATGAAAGAAACTTTCAAAAATAGCTTAAAACAATAACTCTTTTCCTTCATTTATATATGCTTATTAAAATATAAACAAATATCTAAAAGGCAAGCACATATGCATACAGGCGCACCTATACAAATTCACACAGAATATGTATAATTTCGAATATGCGTGTGCACGTGAGCATACATATTTCATATGCGTATATATGCATGTATAGGCATGTATTCAGACTTCTACACAAAATAAGCGTACATACATGCATCCCCACACACATACAGCTATATATATATATATATATATATTATATATATATTATATATATATATATATACATACATATATATACATACATATATATATATATATATATATATATATATGTATATATATAATATATATATATATATGTATATATATATATATATATATATATATATATATATATATATGTATATATATATGTATATAATATATATATATATATATATATATATATATATATATATATATATATATATATATATATGTATATATATATATGTATATATATATTGTATATATATATATATATATATATATATATATATATATATATATATATATATATGTATGTATGTATGTATGTAAATATGGAGTACTTTTTTGTTGAATTTTCGATCTCGGATCAGTACATTAATATATATATATATATATATATATATATATATATATATACATACACACACACATGCACGTGTGTGTGTATTTATAAATGTGTGTGTATTAATAAGAGATTGACTCGGTTCTATATGACTTGCAGTTGCCGGTGCGCGTGGGACAAAAATATATGTAGCTCAAACCAAATGCACTAGTTTCTTTCGCTCGTTCACTCACACTTGAATGTGTGTCTGTGTGTGTGCGCGCGCGTATGTATGTGTGTCTTTATGCGTGCATGAATGTGTGTGTGTATGTGTGTGCTTCGAGACTTAGCTTTTCACCATTTCATTTTATATCGCACGTAGTGCACAATGGTATTATTGGTTATAGATTTCCAATGGAACAATTCCTGATTCACTGGATTTCTTACGGTTAGAGTAAAAACAGATTTTACAGTTCGATCTAGAAAAAATACCATGTAGGGTTTCTATATCTGAAACTACAAGTTTTCTTTTTTTTCCCACCTCTATTTAAGTCTTTGATACATTATCCCCTCTCTCTTTCTCTACAAACAAACGCGTTCACTCACACACACACACACACACACACACACACACACACACACACACACACACACACACACACACACACACACACACACACACACATATATATATATATATATCACACAACACACACACAGTGATCACAGTGACCGACCAGGCTATCAGATGTTGCTAAACATCGCTGGTCACAATGCGCTTCGCATTGTTTTAGCCTTCAAATGACGCCACCCCGCTTATTTTGTGTAGAAGTGTGAATACATACATATACATGCATATAAACGCATATGAAATATGTATGGTCACGTGCACACGCATATTCGAAATAATACACGTTCTGTGTGAATTTGTATAGGTGCGCCTGTATGCACATGTGCTTGCCTTTTAGATATTTGTTTATATATATATATATATATATATATATACCTTACCCTAATTAAATTATTCCAAATGACTTGAGATACTCGTCCTGCCTTGGTTTTTGTTGTCCTTTTCCTCTAATATATACCTGCTAACAATATATGTATATATACACGTGTGTGTGTGTGCGTGCGTGCGCGTGACTAACTTCGAATATTACCCGCCAGACATGGTTTCGCAAACTTTAGCTGGTGTTAATAGGGTCAAGGGTGATGTACTGAACGACAAATATAAAAAGTTGGATAAATAACAGCAAACACCTTAGTTGTAAATGTTATTGACTCTAAAATAAAACATTGCTATAAGTTAAAATACGAGAATAGTTAATTAGATAACCATTATTTTACATAGAAGTAAAATAAGACAAATGAATTTCTTTCAAATAAGTTATTTTGCCTTTACCTAAAAAGGTATAAACAAATTAGTCTTCTATAAACAATGCGTCACGAATATTACAACTGTCTGATTTATGGATGTGTAGTTTGAGTCCCCCGTGAAGCTTTCTGCATTTTTGTCCGTCAAAGGGATTCTGATCCCTTGAATTATGTGATGTGCGTTCGCGATAGAGCGCTGGCTTATTAATAGATCTCTCGATGTATTAATAATTGCATTCTAAATATCAGATTACTGATTCTTACATTTGAAATCATTAGAGTATAAATTGAAAAATTGATATTGTATCTCGCTGTCGTTCTAATAGCATTAGTCCTTTATTTCACAAATAACTCAACTACAGCATCTTCTACGACTTCTACAAAACCTACAGTATTTTCCAGTGTCACAAATTTTTTTACGGAAGTTGATGTTGACTTTTCCCATGTTGAAAACGTCTGTAGGTACGGATATTCTCAGGAACCCTTTGATCTCCAAGAAGTATCCTTACTCGATTGTATTTCTTCTTGCACGCAGAAGTAATTTATCAACATGAAATACAAACAAAATAAAATACATCGCAAGGCCACTGACTCCTTCAATCGTACTTATCTTCATACTGAGATTCTCGATAAAGTTGAAGCAACTGCTTCAACTCAATGAAAATGCCAAAGTTGGCCCCTACATTTGCATATGAACACTTGTTGATTCAGTATGGCGTGATTTGTAATACTTTCTCTGGAAAGAGCTTTCGGATAGCTCGAATGATATGATAATAAAAAGTTTAAAAGTGTCGGTTCGAAGACAAAGTCTTTGAACTCTTAGCTCGTTTGCACTTTCAGGTGTTACGCTTTTGCTTTTGAATCCACGCTTGGATGGAGATTCACATCAAGAGCAACGTGAATCCCAGGGGTGCCAGATTGATGTGGATACGATTGAAGGAGTCAGTGGCCTCGGGAAGTATTTGTTACTTTATCCTGTGACTTTGCCACATTATAGCGCTAAAGGTTTTACATAAACGGCAGTCACTAGGTTTAGCCTCCCCATCAATTGTTTTATGAGTTTTTCAAAGTTAGTTAATATGGCTTGAAATTACCTATCATATCATGATCCATCGAATAGAGCAAATAAGTAAACTTTGGGATATGTTTCACTCTCCCATTATCATGATATTGACATTTTCCATTTATTTTTGTCCTGCTGTGGTATAAGTGTAATTATTCCCAGCAAAGCATTGCACATTTTAGATAATCCGCGTAGCTGAACGCCAAATTCCAAGTAGATTAAACTTAACTCACCTCCTCGATTTTTGGAGTATACTCGTGTAGGATTGTTTCATATCACGAATAAAAGTACTTCTCATAACAGGCATTAGATGATATATGAAAGAGTTAATGACAAGCGCCGATTTTCTTCACTAGAAACAAAAGTGTGCGTATGAACTTTTACAAAGATCAATTTCATCAATATTGTTGGAGGGGTGATGAAAAGTTACTGGTTTTAAGGGTACACCGAAAGACCTGGTTGGTGGCCGAGCCTTCCGAGTTCTTTTACAAGGCTTAGAAAAACTGAAGGACTGCTGTAATAAGTGTGACTCTGAGAGGGGAATATGTTGAATAAAATCATAATTAACTGAGCAGCCTGTATTTTCTTTTAGCAAAGCTAAAAACTTTTCAGCGCCCCTCGTACATCAATTTGATAATCACTTCGACTCATCAGGATAATTAGTAGTACTAACAACTTCAACGAAATCAGATAAAAAACACCCCGGACAGTTAATGAGGTAATTGCTTGAATTGTGTACACAGAAACAACCGTTATATATAGACGTAACAATTAGATGTTTCAAGCTTTAATGATGCAGCAATATGGATACGTTTTAAAAAATTACTAAGTTTCACATCCGCCATCATCTTTTTCATGACTACTTTTTGTAATATTGCCTTCACTTCCAGAACTTACTCTTTCTAGTCATCTTGCATAAGAGTAACATTCTGTATTCTATGCATAGAATAGATAGAATGGTCGAGTATGGAATGCTTTTGACCGCGCATCTTTCTCAGAGCTAAGTGGCAGTTAAACAAGAAAGAACAATAGCTAACTACAGCATGAACAGTCATAAGTGCGGCTCATCGTTTTATGAACAGTCTCAGCTTCAACATCGATCTGGGTACTTCGTCAATAGCAAAGGCAGCTAACAGTTTAAGAACATTGCACAATACTTACAACGAAGCAACGAGACGAGGAAGTTAATAGGGCATGATTATATGCTAAAATGCAAATATTCAAAATAAAAGCTTGCGGCACCAAACGGTAACATAATACACACACACACACACACACACACACACACACACACACACACACACACACACACACACACACACACGAATGTGAGAGTTTGGACTGATTCTATTCATCTTGGACTTGGTGCATCCTGCCGTTTTAAGGCTGTAGAATGTGACTTTTAGGGAGATGAGCAACTGACTCGTATATTTTTAGTTTTATCTCAGTTTTAATATAGTATTTATTGGAATTTTAAAAAATTTATTCGCAAGATTTATGAAGCTATAGTGATGATATCCTGTCGGATTTCCTACCGGTCATCTTTACCAACCGTGGCATAAAGTTTCAATTCGGTAATTGGCACTTTTTGATTATAGTGTCTGGTATTAGTTTGTTTATAGAATGTAGAGTCTGAGTTTTGCAAAATAGTTTACATGTTATTTAATTCATATTTCTATAAATCACACATGGTACAAGATGCTTTGCAGCCAATCATAAATGAGTACCAGAAATACATCGAATGAACTCGAAAATTAAAGAACCAAAGAGGAGGCTTCTATGTACTCAACAAACCGACCAAAGTAGATTAAAAAACAAATTCACTGATAACTCAACTGTGATACATAGAATAACTCCCAGAACTGGAAAAAACAGACATGGAAAAACAATGCAAATTTTAAGACAAAACTTAACACATAACTGCACTACACTATCAATCTACGTTCACAACAAGCTACTCACAACATTTATTACAAACAACAAAAACTATTTCCCAGTTTCCGAAACAAAATGTCAAGTTATAAGATTAAAATCTGATTATAACGAACAGGAAACGGACATAGCATGTTGTCATTCTCGGTTCGAATAAACTAATACAAAATGAAGTAAGGTATTTGCTACTATAATATCACGGAACAAAATTCTAAATAAATACCTTAATGATGAATACAACGTTATTATATATGTAATGGGCAAAAAGCATAACTGAACATTCGAATTTTATATTTAAAAAAGAAATACTAAATTGTCATTTGATAGAAAAAAAATTAAATAATATCTGCTAACAATTGAATAATTAATCAAATTTCGCTTGTTTATGCAAGATAGATCTGTATAAGTTTCGCTTTGTTTTATCATTTGTTTACATGTCTTCTTAGTTTCGTTGAAATAACTCTAAGAAAAGATTACAAGAGATTATTCAAACAATCTTTTCTAGCTCCATCAGCCAACATAAGCAGATTATATATATATATAAGCAAGTTGCACAGTATCGATTAAAGCTTGTTTCTTTTCTTTTCTTTTCTTTTCTTTTTTTTTTTTTTTTTAATTTTGGCATCAGTTGCGGTAAGTGAACACTGAACTTTAGGAAAGATTACAAGACCAGCAATGTCCAATCCTATTTTTCGTGAACATAATTCTATTGATCTTGTTACATTAATATCAACATAAAAGCGGAAGCTCAGATGAAAACTATAATCGTGGTTCCGTATCATGTCGGAGGCGGGAGATAGCCTACTCATCTTGATTTAAGTCTTTTATTTTAATGGAAGAGTTTTAAAATTCACTAACAAGGAACACGAGCTTTATTTTCCTGGTCGTTTGTTACTAAGCTATAATTGTGGTTACTGTTGTCTTCAAACTAAAATAAATCTCCAATTTGTTTTGTATAATGAGCGTGTGTGACAATTAGAATAAATCTAAAACTAGTAAGTTTTGGACCAATCGTCTATGCGCGCGCACACACTTACCTACCTACCTACTACCTACCTACCTACCTACATACATACATACATACATACATACATACATACATGCATACGTACATACGTATGTGTCTGTGTATGTATGTATGTATGTATGTATGTATGTATGTATGTATAAAGAAAATAGTACAAAAAGCAATTTGACTTTCTATTCCGCGCACCATGGCTTAGCTTATTTGTTTATCTTCTTTAGGTTTGTTTTAGAATTATCAAAATAAAAGTAATTAACCGTTTCAAAGAAAAACAAAGAAGAGCTCTATATATAATACCAACCCAATAGCAACTAACTGCTAACTCAAATACAGAGTGCTAGCATGATCCAACTTAGCAGTCGTTTTTTCGAGTGAAAACCTAATATATTAAACTAGCAGTATCGCCCGGCGTTGCTCGGGTTTGTAAGGGAAATAACTATATAAGCATTTTTAGAGAGTTATAGTAAAAAAATAGCAAAAAAAATGCATTAAAAATGGAAAAAAAAATGATGGTAAATTTTTTTTAAAATCGTTGACTCATCGTAGACATTTTTAGAGAGTTATTGCCCTAATATAATAGCGAAAAATGCATTAAAATGGGAAAAAATGATGGTAAATTTTTTTTTAAATCGTAGACTCATCGTAGACGCGCGCTAATACCCCGAAGGGCTCGATATGAATCACGACTATAAGATACCCGGTTTTGGTTAAACTGCACCGCAAAATGTGGGAGTAGTTAGGAATCTAAATCGTAGGAGACAGACACACAACTTCACTTTTATATATAAAGATACGAGAATTTACATTATTTTCAGTTACTCGTAACTTGAGAACTTATAACTTACCGACGTGTTCTATGAGAAGAAAAAAACTGTTTACTTTGCTATCTCAGTATTATTCTTTTTGAATTCGTCAGGTGTCACATATTCTTCAGACTTAACTACTCAATTCGTGTTTAAATTTTCCAAATGTAATTTCGTGTTGTTTCTGACATTTCATGTCAAATTTCTTCACGTTTTACATGCAGTCATCACAGTGTACTCCCTGCTAATTTATATAAATCTTATTGGCATTATTAATATTAGCAAATCTACCCATCTACGATGGAGGTATAAAACGAGGGAGAGGAGTCATAACAGTAGTATCTATTGAAGAATGTGTAAATGGACTTGAGAAATTACTGGGTGATGTCTTAGAGAAATCACCATACTATTGGTGATACAGCATTCTATTGCAGCTATATGACGTGTTTGTGACAAAGTGATATGTGATAACGATTCACTCCCGAACTGAAATAGGCTCCCAGCCTGTGTATCATGAATGGGTATATGGACCAGAGCTTCCTTCGACCACTACATAAAAAGGAGTGGCTGTGTGGTAAGTAGCTTGTTTACCAACCACATGGTTCCGGGTTCAGTCCCACTGCGTGGCACCTAGGGCAAGTGTCTTCTACTATAGCCTCGGGCCGACCAAAGCCTTGTGAGTGGATTTGGTAGACGGAAACTGAAAGAAGCCCGTCGTATATATGTACATATATATATGCGTGCATGTGTTTGTGTGTCTGTGTTTGTCTCCTTAGCATTGCTTGACAACCGATGCTGGTGTGTTTATGTCCCCGTTACTTAGCGGTTCGGCAAAAGAGACCGATAGAATAAGTACTGGGCTTACAAAAGAATAAGTCCCGGGGTCGATTTGCTCGATTAAAAGGCGGTGCTCCAGCATGGCCGCAGTCAAATGACTGAAACAAGTAAAAGAGTAAAAGAGAGTAAAGAGATATACTTTTATTTTAGTTGTTTACACTATTTTGCGTTTGTTTATACTCTTATGCATTCAAAGTTCACGAATTTCCTTATTTAAATTATGAATCCTTTTCCTTTCGATAATATCAATATGATTGCAAAACTTCTTCGTAAACGATATTTTCTGTTTGGTCGACACTTATTTTCAAATTACTGGAGTCCGTTGCTCTACTCATAGCGACGTAAAACTGGCCGTGTGTAAACATCGGAATGGGTAAAAATATACCTACATGATCTAAAGTTTGGCCCTGTGCCTTGTTCGCTGTGAATGTGCAAGCAGAATCCATAGGGTTGCAAACAATCAAACTAAGACTTACCTCTCACTGTTCTATGCGAATAATGTATGGATGTTCTGGTACCATGGGTTACTTCGATTAGCCGTCTCGAATCCTGCTCGAGACTGACACACTTCAATAGCTACTAAATACTCACACACACTATATACTGACACACACTTTTTCCATTTTATTTTCGCTATTAACCGTCCTCGGGACCCCCTTCGTATCTAGGATGGGGCCACGAACTATACGATGAAATTCCAGAGTGGTCGGTGAAATTTTAATGAAAATGCGAAGGTGGTTTATCAATTCAAGATTCGATATCCACGAAATAATCATGTTTTCTTTTTTTTTTTTAATGCTAAAAACTTTCCTGGCAACCGTCTTTGTAATCCCGAAAAATACCGTAACCATTGGTCCAGCCGTCTGACCGTGAAGAGGGAACAGACAAAAATACGGACAGACAGAAAGACGGACATAACGCCCATTGTAATAAGATAGCAAATTTGCCCATCTACGATGGGAAATAAATTCATAAACTATACAGGGGTGGAATGGGGAATCCAGAGTTAATCCTCGTCACCGGAATTACAACAAAACTATCAAAGGCGATTTGTTAATACAAAACTCAATATCTACTAAATAATCATACTTTTTCACATTTTTTTTCACTAAAAACCTTCCTGATTACCTCCTTCGTAATCCTGAGAAATATCGTGACCATTGGTCCAGTCGTTTGACTGTGAAGAGGAAACAGACAGACGGACATAACGCCCATTATAGTAAGATTTTTGCCCTAATGTGCCATAAAGAAATCATTAATTTTGTTCTTTTTTCTTTAAACTATCCAACTTTTCTTCCTTCCTGCATAGAAACTGGTGTGTCCTAATAAAATTGTTTGGTTGATCATTCCATATGGTAAGCAGATCAAATCCAACCTCCAATAACTGTTTCGTGAAGCTATAGAAAAGAATTTTCCAAAACATTCAAGATACCATTCCATTATCAATTCACACCGAATTAGGATAGGTTTTTCAAACACCAAAATCCTTTCACAAATCCTCTCTTCGCATAACAATAAGTTGTTAAATACAAATCCACTTAATGAAAATAATAACATTGATATTATTAACGCTAACCATTCTTTGAACAATAATAACAAAAATACTAATATTTCTGATATAAATTCGAATCCTATTCGTTTCTTTAACAGTAATTCTAAGACTAGAAACTCTGTTTATCAATGTAAAATTACTTCCGGTTCTGATGTCTTTTTTTTTTACATAGGTAGCTCATCGTCTCAGTTGTCGAAAAGAATATCTAACCATTACTCTACATTTAGACATGTTAATAAACGCAACAATACTGGGCTTAGTAAATTAATTTGGTCTCTAAAGGAACATGATAAACAATTTGATTTGGAATGGAAAATTCTATCTTGATCCTTCCCATATAACAAGAGTAAATCTTTTTGTCCTCTCTGTAACGAAGAACAATTTCTCATCCTTACCTCAGAGAATACTCTTGTAAATACGTTTAAAGAACGCATATATCGTTGTAAATATTGTCAAAAACATACCTTTAGTTCCTATAAGTAATTTCTACCAATCTATAAAATTCGACCTTTAACTCTCTTACATTTCATTTCCACTACATATATCTTTTAAGCTTTATTCCCATTCATATATCACACTATATTTCTCCACTCTTAATTTTCTTTTAATTTCTTTCTTTCTCCTCCTTCCCTAAATTACCTTTGACGTTAAATCTATTAATGTTTTTTTTAATTAACTTGTCAGCATTCTCCTTCATCATATACGCGATAATCGCATTCTGTTAAAATGTCTTATTGATTTGTTTTGTTTCTCTGTTTTTCCTTGCGGGGATGACTGCATTGTTTTACATCACTTTTATCCCCTCCGGAATAATATCAATGCTTTCTTCGAAGCATATGTTGGAAGTATAAATGAGTTGAATAACACTTGCGTTTGATTCCGTTTCTTAATTTATCTATATAATATAAAAACATTTCACTCAACCCTGGAATTTCTACTCTTATAAGTAGGTTGTAATATCCTTGGCGCTTACGTGAATTTTTGGTGCCTTAGTAACTATTTATTTATTTTTACGTGTTATTTGTACATAGTGAAAAAATACACACATACACATACATACATATATACATACAAACGCACATATATATATATATATCAAGATGAAAAGATTGACAGACACATTTAGAAAACTATAAACAGAGGGGCGACGGGCAGCAATATAGACATTTATTTAGAATGCTATATCGATACCGATGGAATCTCTATATGCAGGCAGAAATGGGTGGCTATATAATCTCGGCAGAAATGGGTGGCTATATAATCTCTGCAGAAGCCACGCTAAGGAAGGAGAGATATTCAACTGGATAAAAAAGCGGTTTGTTTCTGTGACTGAGTTTTCTAGTTAACGGAGTTAGAAAAGGTTACTCTTTTTGGTATTGAACAAATTATACTGTGATTCTGAATTTTATGATATATTCTTGCATTTCATCCGCGACCGCACACACAGAAATATACAGAAGTGGAGCGGAAGCTGAGAGAGTTTGGGAGAGTGAGTTAGCTCTGGAGTTCACCAGATGGAAGAAATACTTTGAGCACTTTGTTTAATTGGAACGATCCATACAGTGCATATTGCTGTAGTACAGCCATACTAAACAAACTGGTTGTATGAGGAATGTGAAGGGGCATGTCTAGGGAGATGGTTTGGTCACTCAGTTTCAGACTGATTAGGGTCAAAACACATTTTTCCTTAGAGGTGGCATTATAAAACTGATCGTGATTCTCACAGTATTAGAAGAGTCAGGGTGAATTAGAAGAGTCAGCGTGAATTCCGTAATTGGAATTTGCTAGGTGTGTTGCGGTTCTGAGGTTCTGAGAAGACAATTAGAGCAGTAATAGAACTCTCAATGAAGTACAGAATGAAAAGTTCATCTTCTGTTATAGAAATAGGAATCTTTTCCAAACTTATGCAGTATGATATAAATGATATAAATTCCATTTCTATTCTATATATGACAAATTAAAAATGGTTTAAAAGGTCAGAAAATGTCACATCTATAGTTATAAACCTATAGTTTCAAAGAACGAATATTTATTGACTCCGTCAGAAATCATTCACGTTGCCTATAATGAAGGATACCCTAACCTATAATGTAACGGGTTATGTAAGTTCTCTAATTCCTTTTCTATTATTTTACTCTGACAGATTATTTTAATGTTAATTAGGGCCGCATCCAAATTGTTAGATTCATTCAATCCTTGTAGTCGTCCTATTGAATTTACTTGCTGCATTCTTAATTTCTTTATTGTAAATGAATAGCTGCTGTTGTCCCATTAAAGACTGAAGCTATTGATAACTTATTCTGCATATTGTATTTCTTAACTGCGTGGCTAAAAGCGTGTTCCAAGACGAACGCAATAGTTCTTATAATACTTTACTTATCCATAACAGAATGTATTTTTGCATATTTGTTGCTCATTTTTAGACTTAGTTGGAAATGGTACATGTTGCTGTATTCAAATTTACTATTTTAAAACCGGATAATATCTTGAAAACGCAAAAAAAACCGAAGAAAAACGACTATAAGTTGATATCATTACGGGCATTCATATTTTCTTGTTTCAAAGCGTGTAAAATGATTTTCTATGTCTTCGTAGGATGTGCAATCAGATGTTTTCACAAGATTTAAATATCTAAATGCCTCAGATGAGTTATTAATAAGAGTATATGCATCCGGATTATTAATCAAACCTTTAAAGAGTATATTCATGATATTTATACCTATCATATGTCTCGATCATCTCGTAACCTATTCTTTCATGTGTACAGAATCCCAGACCGTATTTAAGCTAGAAGCTGTCATTCCTAAACTAAGGATAATTCTTATTCGCTACGCCAATAATAATTGCCTATTTTTTAAAAGTCCTTTGCTACCTTTTTATTTACTTTCGTCGCTTATGAAATACATTCAGTTCACTCTATTCAATACATGACCGGCTGGTTATTTTTAAATTACTCAAGCTGAAATGGTAAAAATTATGGTATTAAAAATTCCAGAAATATTAATTTCGATACTCCTGGAGGAACAACCAATTCCTTTGAGTTGACGGCAAAGCATACTGCTAGTGGGGAAACGCTTCTTTTCAAAAGAGAAGATGATCTCAGTAACTAAAATGATTATGTTGAGAAAGCCAAAAAATACTAAAATTAAAAGGAATCAATAACAGACGTAATAATTATTAAATTTAATTATAGCGAGATCGTGAAAAAGCAAAATTTTGATTCCTTAAAACTGATATAGTCAAAGTAACCCGAAATAGCTGCTTCTTTTTGTCAGAATAAAGAGGGAAAATCATTTCCCGAGGGAATTTCTATTCGGTCATATGTCGAAATCGGGAATCATTCGCAGTACTTTTTCTTCCTTGTTCGGATACTGAAAGCAATGACCTTTCACTAATTCTTTTATGTCATTTTCAAAGAATCCAAATTTTGCTTTCATAATTTTCTTTTCTTTTCTGTGTTAGGGACACACATGAAGTAGGACTGAGCGTTAAATACGGATCGAAATCATTTTTTAAAAATAAATTTAAAGTCACTGAAAAGTAGGATCTTGCCTTTTCACTTTATAAATTGGATTAACACTCTGCAGCTTGAAAAAAGAAAACAAAAACATTTTCCTGATCATTCCTAGCTCATCAATTAATGTAACTCAATAAAACTAAAATTGAATTATTAAATGTTGTTAAAGGAAAGATCACGTTACACCAATGCTAAAGGAATAAATGTAACTTTTATATATGATGTGGCTTTGTAAAGTTATATGATCTAACACATTGAATAAACTCTTAAATATTACTAGAATATGTTATCAACAATACTTGTAGAATCTTTGAAGAACTCAGTCGAACATCTATAAAATATTTCACAGTTTCTTTTCAACTTTATTGTGTCTTAAATTACAACTTTGATATTCTAGCAACCGAATAAACATAGTTCCCGTTTACAAATATAAGATCAAAACTGGGGACTAACGCTTACTTTTAGCTTTAAAATTCTTTAACCGAACCTAATATAACATCTAAAAGTGTGGAAAAACTCTTCCGATTATTTTTGTTTTATCTTATTACTACCTGCATTTCTTCATTTAAATTAAATTTGTGGTTTAAAGAAATTTGCTCAAGGATTCATTCTAAATTTGTATTCCTTGAAACTAATACTTTTGATTTTTCCAATGTTTAATGAGGAAAGAATTAAATGTTATTATCGTTTGAGATTTATTTTAAATTTATTTTATTTTATTTTCATGAATTTAGACGGTTTATCATGAAAGAGTTTCTTTTATTGGAAAACGTAGATTAAGTGCTATAGGTTTCAAATAAGTTTGCCATGTTCATCTATTTTGCAATGTTCTATTAATTATGTGTCAAATATATTGATTTAAACAATAGTTTGTAAATATTTGTTTCTGGATAAACCAATATGAATTTCAAATAATATTTATGCATTTTTAATTTAGAAAGTTAACAAAAGAATCCATTTTACACAGTTACAGGAAAATATCTTGAATTACCATTCATAGCTATTGCAATTTATTTATTTTTTTTTATCAGAGAGACGAAATTAAACTTGTTTATTAGAAGGTCAAGTTTGGAATATACGATTGAGTTTCGATTTCAGCATACACTTATTTTGATTTCACACATGTTTTTTCCAGTATACACTATTGCATATATTGTGAAGTATGCATGTTATCTACAACTGCCTCCAAAATCACGACTCTGTATAGAATAGAATATACAAACATCATTAAGAATTAAGAGGCTTAACGTAATGAAAATGAAATTCATTTATCAAAACATGTTTATTACATGAACAGTTGACGATGATCAGTCTTTTGATAAAAGATAACCAAGTAGAATAATAATATTCACGTATATAACACTAGCAGTATCGCTCGGCGTTGCTCGGGTTTGTAAGGGAAATAACTATATAAGCATTTTTAGAGAGTTATAGCCAAAAAATAGCAAAAAAATGCATTAAAAATGGAAAATAAATTATGGTAAATTTTTTTTTAAATCGTAGACTCATCGTAGACGCGCGCTAATACTCAGAAGGGCTCGATATGAATCACGAATATAAGATACCCGCTTTTAGTTAAACTGCACCGCAAAATGTGGGAGTAGTTAGGAATCTAAATCGTAGGAGACAGACACACAACTTGACTTTTATATATAAAGATTATAAGTATATAACATAATATATCGCTATATTCTCTAACTTTCAGTCTTTGAAGCAGTTACAGACAAAGACTAGGGAAATGAAAACTATTCCACGATAAAAACTGTGTTGGGCAGCGTGTTATGCAGTTTTGTTGGTGTAATAGATCAAGCTTTTATGAATCAAGATGCGGTTTAGTTTTTCCAGTTTGCATTGACATTGATTCCTTGCATTTTTAAATATCATTTTCCACAAGATAATACGGTTTGCATTTGGTGCTGTTCAATATTTTTCTCGCGTCTATTGGTTAAATAACAGAAAACGAGATAAAAATTCCAAATTATCAAATTATTTTCGTCTCTGTAAGAGGAAATGATTTTTATCAACGGCTAAGATTCTCATCAAGCGACTGGGTATACTTTCAGAAGTGATTGATCTCTTTCAGTGCTCTGTAAAATGGCTCTCCATCAAATGCAAATTTGCCTATACTACCTAGATAAGCCTCGTCCTTGTTGCAGTCTCCTATTTTCGTTCATTGCTTTCAGTGCTTTCATTGCTTCAATGACAAGTTCAGAGTGCTAAATATGACTGACAGGTAATTCGGAAAACCGTCATCGTCCCTAATGTTGCGTATGCAACCCACTGATCTTATCAAATCACTATATTGTTGATTTATATTGATTTATAAGGCGGTGAGCTGGCAGAAACGTTAGCACGCCGGGCGAAATGCGTAGACGTATTTCGTCTGCCGTTACGTTCTGAGTTCAAATTCCGCCGAGGTCGACTTTGCCTTTCATCCTTTCGGGGTCGATAAATTAAGAACCAGTTACGCACTGGAGTCGATGTAATCGACTTAATACCTATGTCTGTCCTTGTTTGTCCCCTCTGTGTTTAGCCCCTTGTGGGTAGTAAAGAAATATATATTGTTGATTTATTGGTATCACGCAAATGACTCTTCCAAAAGCGAATTTCTACAGTGCTGTATGCACCATTCTCTTGGACCTTGGTCATGGCAATGCCAATTATCAACGGACCAATAACTCAACGTTCACTCTTACACTGCTAGTTGACACTAGCAAAACACTATGGCACAATTTGACTGATCAGCAGTCGATCTTCTTCAGGAACCCTTTGATCTCCAAGAAGTATCCTTACTCGATTGTATTTCTTCTTGTACGCAGAAGTGATTTATCAACATGAAATACAAACAAAAGAAAATACATCGCAAGGCCACTGACTCCTTCAATCGTACTTATCTTCATACTGAGATTCTCGATAAAGTTGAAGCAGTTGCTTCAACTCAATGAAAATGCAAAAGTTGGCCCCTACATTTGCATATGAACACTTGTTGATTCAGTATGGCGTGATTTGTAATACTTTCTCTGGAAAGAGCTTTCGGATAGCTCGAATGATATGATAATAAAAAGTTTAAAATCTTTGGTTCGAAGACAAATTCTTTGAACTCTTAGCTCGTTTGCACTTTCAGGTGTTACGCTTTTGCTTTTGAATCCACGCTTGAATGGAGATTCATGTCAAGAGCAACGTGAATCCCAGGGGATGCCAGATTGATGTGGATATTGTCTGAAATTACTAAGATGTCAGTTTTTGCATGTCAGTTCTTAGGAGCCTAAAGTTTAATATTAGGACTGTGGCTCTACTATTTTGCTAGAAATCTTGAAAGCTGGTATGATGCGTTCAAGACAAAGTTAATATTTAGGTGAAAAAACCAGTTTGAAGAATACAGTTGAAATTATGAGGTTACTCCCGGACAGTACTTTGACTGAAACTTAACAACGAGGTTTCTTGTTTGTTATCGACCAACAGATGTTTTGGAATTATTGTGAAGTAAAGAAAAACTATAGTATTCATTTTTTTTATTGATGATATTCAACTGAAATTTTTATCATTTTTCTGAAGTAAAATAAGAGGAATTATACAATTTTCAATCTCGCCAAGAGTACAATAACAGGAATATTTAAGTAAACCAAAATGACTGTCTGAAGTTGCCAATATGTTCCGCGAACTGGTTACTATTTTGTTTTAAAATCACATCATATTTTGATAAGAAACTGCTTTTGTATTAACATTCTGCCAGCAAAAACTCGAGTGTTTTCACATACGTTCTAGTTATTTTGGTATTTTCAGATACGAAAAACGTTAATCATGATACCTGATGCCGTAATTCAGGCTACCCCAGAACCGAAGTTCCATTCAAACTTTGATGCAGAAACAGAAACAAATATTCGTAGACATAGCCCCTACAAACAGTTGATGTGTGCTTACAGATTCTCATTTTTACCACAGGAGATTCCTTTTTATTATACAGAACGCTTTGCAGTTGTACTTTCCTTCAACTTTATTGTTGATATTCATAATGAACGTCACAACTTTCCTACTATGTATGATATAGTTTCACTTGAGTGAGTTGAAAATACGTTTTGCTGAGAAGGTCTAACGAAACCAAAACATGTCTGTTACTTTCACCAGCTAACTTAAAAACTAAATCCACTTCCATTACAGCATATTTTATATTTCCCAAAACTTTCAATTGTCCTTTTATGGGAATTATCTCCCTCCTGTTTTATTTGATTCTATACGTCCCAGAGGGAGCTTTCCTTGTCAGTTGCATGGATAATCTCAATTAATCGAAGTTTTTCATCTCATTACTATTACATATGACAGACCTATTGTATTTCTATACAGTATGCTGAACTCTCCATTGATGTATTTTCCCCCAGCCATATTGACGAGTAACAACCCTTTGACACCTTCATCAAACGCTATTTTCATATTTCCTAGACTAATGAAGTAATGATGTCTATTGTGTTAATGACTTGACACTTTCATCATATATCACATTTGCACTGCCCAAACCGAGGCAGCAATAACTGTCTTTATATTTGGCACCTTCATCAACCTGACATATTTACATTCTTAAATTGAGGCAGAAATATATATCTACTATATTGATACTTACCTTGGTATTGACTTAGTATCTTTGAACCATTCTACTACTAGTAGCTATGTTTTTTCAATTAACGTCTTACATAAGAAACATTTCAACTTGAACCGATATATAGTTGCGAATTAACCTCGAAGAATATGAATAAATTATAAAATTACCGTTTGCAATCACAAATTGCTTAACATTAATACTGTTTATAATTGTCTAATAAACAATGTTACTGTTAAAGAATTTGTGATCGAAAAAGGAAAAGCCAACTAACAATGTGTGGTAAAGATGCAGGCCACGAACTCAATATGTCTACGCAGGAGAGGTTCGATTCCCGCTAGTAGAATGGTACCTGACATATTTACATTCTTAAATTGAGGCAGAAATATATATCTACTATATTGATACTTACCTTGGTATTGACTTAGTATCTTTGAACCATTCTACTACTAGTAGCTATGTTTTTTCAATTAACGTCTTACATAAGAAACATTTCAACTTGAACCGATATATAGTTGCGAATTAACCTCGAAGAATATGAATAAATTATAAAATTACCGTTTGCAATCACAAATTGCTTAACATTAATACTGTTTATAATTGTCTAATAAACAATGTTACTGTTAAAGAATTTGTGATCGAAAAAGGAAAAGCCAACTAACAATGTGTGGTAAAGATGCAGGCCACGAACTCAATATGTCTACGCAGGAGAGGTTCGATTCCCGCTAGTAGAATGGTTGTTCTTTTTCAAACTCGAATTGGTATTTACTCACGCACAGACATGTGCATACATGTATAAACTGGTAATTAAAGTATATGGACAAACATATATGCATATAGAAGTAATTGAATATATAAACACATACAGTTAGCTGGTTGTCAAGCTAAATTAAATGACATCGAGCTAAATTAAATGTACAAACATATTTGATATATAATTTATTAAACCTTTCGAAGGCCAAAACATAGTCTTTTGAAAACTCTGCCGCTTATGTGCATATAAAAGTGGATAATATTTGATCATGTTCGTAGAAATTTCTAAAATTAATTGACCCTAAGAAACTGATTGATCTACCACGATATGTGCTAATACATTTGATTGGAACAAATAAAATCAATATATCTGGTAAGGACTGCAAAGAAAGATATTGGTTGATTTCCTGTTAGTGATATTGGAGATTTAGATGTAATGACATGTTTCATTTAGTGTCAATGCTACCATTTCCGAAACGTTCATGTTGCTGCTATCGAGATAGGACAGCAGGAATATATATTTTTAGCTGTGAACGCACATTATTTGTTGTTTCTGTTGAATAGATTTTTCTTAGTTAATTTCATTTTGGATCTGATACAAGTTACATACAACGTATATCGGCTTAATTTCTCTTGATAATGGTGCAAAAAGAATAAAAAGGACCCAGTAACACTCAAATCAATATATAAATGTGAGTACTAACAGCGCAGGAAGTCAGACTGGGGAGTTATGTTTGTTATATATTTCATCCATACGTTGGTTTCTTTAATATGAGTTATAGGTGGAGGCGCAATGGCCCAGTGGTTAGGGCAGCGGACTCGCGGTCGTAGGATCGCGGTTTCGATTCCCAGACCGGGCGTTGTGAGTGTTTATTGAGCGAAAACACCTAAAAGCTCCACGAGGATGGTGGTGATCCCTGCTGCACTCTTTCACCACAACTTTCTCTCACTCTTACTTCCTGTTTCTGTTGTACCTGTATTTCAAAGGGCCGGCCTTGTCACTCTCTGTGTCACGCTGAATATCCCCGAGAACTACGTTAAGGGTACACGTGTCTGTGGAGTGCTCAGCCACTTACACGTTAATTTCACGAGCAGGCTGTTCCGTTGATCGGATCAACCGGAACCCTCATCGTCGTAACCGACGGAGTGTTTCTTCAATATGAGTTATAATTGATAATTGGCGAAAGATATTTATATTTTCTACATTCTATGTGAGAAAAAGAATGAATAAAGTTAAGTGTATTAAACTAAATTCCAAAATGAAGATATTCTTTTATTCTTTTACGTTTTTCAGTCAGTTAACTGCGGTCATATTGGTGCACTGCCTTTAGTCGAACAAATCAACCCCAGGGCTTATTCTTTCTAAGTCTAGTACTTATTCTATCGGTCTATTTTGCCGAACCGTTAAATTACGGGTATGTAAACACACTGACATTGGTTAGCAAGCGATTGGGTGGGGGGACACAGACGACCACGTGTGTACCGTTGGCGATTTTTTCCTCTGTCTTCCCTTCTCCGGATCTTTCCTTCTCCTATGTTTCCGACGAAGAGCTCCGCTCGAAACGTTAAACCCTCCTTCTTTCCTGCTTTCCTGAGCGTCCAATAATACTATATTTGTTCCACGTCCTCGCGTTGTTGTGTTTTTTTGTGCTTTCATGTTTGGATTAACTTTATATATATGTATACGACTGGCTTATTTCAGTTTCCATCTACCAAATCCACTCACAAGGCTTTGGTCGGTTCAAGGCTATAGTAGAAGATACCTACCCAAGGTGCCACGCAGTTGGACTGAATCCGGAAACCATGTGGTTGGGAAGCAAGCTTCTTACCACACAGCCACGCCTGCGCCAAGTTAGCTCACAATTTTCAAAAATGTTGGTTTCTGCTGTGGCAGTAAACACCAGTAGTTTTTTAAAATCTCTTCACCTATTTATGTGCTTTACATAATTACGCTTAAATTCAGTGATTAACTCCATGCATTCTACATCACATCCCAAAATAAAGCTACCCACCTTAGATATAAGTGTATAATGTTTACTAGTTTGCAAAACATGTTGTCATCTTTTCTATTACCATTAAAGTGATACCTGCTCTTTTGAACAAATAATATATTACTAAAGCGAATGGTGCTTTTCTATGTCCATTCTTGTCACCTAAATTTTCATCTTGATTCAATTTCTGCAACTGTATCGCTCTGGAGCTTCCAGTTATATTCTTTCTATCTAGAACTTGTGTCAATTTAAGTTGAACATCAACAACTTCACTCATATCTAGTTACTCCGATATCGTCTAAAACTTCAGGAAAAATCTACTCACACAACGAATTTACCAAAGTAAATGGGCTGTTATAAACATCTATAAGAAACCAAGTCATTGTCTGGTGACCTCATTCCTGGAATTATTTTGAAAGTCATTGATAAAAATGTTTACTTAAATGACCAGTTTTGCTTTATTGAGAGAGTCCATATTTCACCTTCACTAGACGATCCTTATGTCGAATCTGACATGATTTAAAAAGAAATATGCTATTGTGATGTATTTAAATTCTGAAGTTATTGCTTTCAAGTGAAAATGTATTTGAACATATTGCTGGTTTGCTAAAACTAAAAATCTTACCATTTATTGATTAATATGTATATATAATTGTGTTATGTGATAAAAAAAAGAATTCTGTTAACAATGGTTACATGTAAACTTTAATATTTCAACCAGTTTGGTCATATGGTAACATTTCCTAAGCATGATTTACTAAAGATCAGATGTTCAAACACTGAAATAAACTACTAAATACAACCGAATCTGAGCGAGTATCTTACATCGAAGTTTTCGAGAAAACCTCGATAATCTTTTTATATAAACTAGAAGAGAATATTTCTAAAACCTTATTAAGGTGGGTAGTTAACAGAATTCAGACCAATTTATCTACAAACATCTCAGTATGAAGTAAATATAAAAGTGAATGGAAGAATGCAGGGAACCACAATGACAGCTGAACTATTCTGTACAAATGTATAAAACTGTAGGAGATATTCTCAATACTAATTACACAAAGAATCTATGTAACAGCGAAAAATAGAATAAATATAGAATTCAGCAAGTGAAAAATTTCTTGGAGAATTTTATCTTTTGGAAAGGAGGGCAAACCGTTTATTTACAAGCGTGTGATACATTAATGATCTATCTTACGGCTAATGTACAGTTAACTTTAGAGGAAATTGATTTATGGACAATGGACATGATAGAATTCCTTGCTACAGTTAGCATTTAAGAACGAGATTGATCAAAACAAATGAAAACCAAAAGAATTTTTCAAAAGTTTCTTCTAATATCTATAAAACAATGAAGCAAACACGATAGTCTAACTCTAAAGTAGAGTACAGCGTAATGCGTCATTCAATTTATGAATTTAATACATTTGGCAAATAAACTAAGCAGATCTTTAGAAAGAAGATCCATTTGAAGATGTTGATAAGGCAAAAGAAAGTCCTTCATATTTACGAGACTTCCTGCTGTTATATGTTGTAACTAAGAACTGGAATAACTGTACTAATCACAAGGATATTATCTTTATCTTTTCTGAGTTTCAGTCAGTAAACTGCTGCCATGCTGGGACACGGCGTAGAAGAATTTTGGCCGAACAAATCGACCATTGTACTTATTTTTCGAAAGCCTGGTGCTTATTACTGAACCGTTAACTGGACATAAACACACCAACACCAGTTGTCAAGCAGTTATCACACACACACACACACACACACACACCACACACACACACACACACACCAATATATACGGTGGGCTTCTGTCAGTTTGTCTACGAAATCTACACACAAGGTTATAATAGAAGACACTTGCTGAAGGTGCCACGCAGTGTGGTTGAACCGGAAACCATGCGGTTAGGAGGCAAACTTCCTACCACACAGCCACTCTTGCACCTACTAAACTAAATCGCAGCGGGTAGGATTAGTTCAAGGCTTTTCTATAAAAATAACCTCAACTGTTTCTTCTTGAAGATTACAACGTATGAAACTTTTTAAGATTTCATTCGTAGTCAATCGTGTAGTTAACAGGGGTAGAAGTACCAGTTGTACTACAGTCATAGAACTCACTGGGTCTTTACTTATCTTGTCCTTGACAAGAATTCATTTGCTGGTGATGTAGATAAGAATAGGGTGGGGAAACGATTGTCCAACAGACTTTGAAAGATATTATAAGTCAAACAATGTTATATACCACAATGAGTATAAAGTACTATCTTCGAAAAATGTAGTCACTCATTGACTAAGGATATCTGAAAAACCCGTGAATTAGAAATTATAATAAAGAAATACTGACTTCTACAAGTAATTCCTATGTAAATAGCGTTACTAATGAAATTTGACTTAGAGGCAGGAATATAAATCCACATACACATCCGATGAATGTTGCATATAATCCTTACGTTCAGAACAACAAATCAAGAAATGAATGCAATTACATTTTACATTGAAGAATAAGAAATTACTTTTGACGACTGGTGAGTAACATTTCAATATATATTTAAACAGAATGATTCTTAAATGATTCCTAATAAATATTTATAACATATTTGAGTTCGTATCTCGTAAATTACAACTATAAGTGTTTCATAGTTTTTCATTACTTGAAGGATGAAATTTTATTCTGTAGGTAAAAAGATGCTACAAAATATGCCAAAGCTTCACACAGATCATTCTTGAAAGAATATGCCGGAATGCTGTATCATTATTTATTTAAATTCGAGATTGATTCCTTCATTGAAGAAATTTAAAAACCGTCTTATAATTTCCGTAGTAACAAACTGAGGATTTTACATACATGATCCTATCTTTTGATGTCAAACTGATAGGAATCTCCAATAAGCCATTGTTTCTCAAGCATACTGAGTTTTCAGCAAATCGACGAAAATCTATTTCAAGCTCTTCTGACACTATATTTTATTATGCCTTCCTTTTCTGCTTACTCCAGTTACTTTTATCAAACAAATCAATTTTGGGTAGGTTGTTGCTTCCACAGACAACTTAGTCTTCAAACTAGATATTCTCTTCAAATATGAAGGAGTCAATACTGATAACAATTATACCGAAAAGCTATATCTGTAGCATTCCTCAGACTTTGCCTGTCGGCTACCCTGGTGCTACATTATGACTATGATATAGTAGGATCATTGTCATGTAACCGTCTTTCGTGGTATTGCAATATATCAGTGATCAAACTTCCTCTTGGAATCTGCTAAATGTGTTAACTGAGTTACTGAGTAAGTGAAGCTCTTCATTATTTATAGTAATTATTTGGAGAGAAGTGATATCAAGATAGATATATTTCTTCATGATATTGAACATACACACAAATCTTTGTAAAAAAACAACAAATATCTCACAAACTATAGAATTTTCTCAATAAAGGCAAGAGAAAAACATGTTTTATAAACACATTCTACCAGTATACGAAGTTAAAACTTTTTTAGTTACCTAGAAATTATGTTAAAAACTGCTGTTCAAACCGAAAAGATCCAAACAGAGACTGTTGTAGTAACAATAAACAACACTGAGGGCATAGAAATAAATGAGAACTTTCATTTGAATATGTTCGTTGATAATTTTATTTGCAGAGAGCTTATGACAATTTTCATTCAGTTCTTAGCTAATCAAGTAAATTATGTCTTTAAAAATATATTATTGACCTCATTTAAAATATTTACTGAAATTGTACTATTATGTGAGTCTTCAGCAATCTTAACTATAAAAACACAATTTTTAAAAACAATAAAAAATCTCTGAATAATGGTATTTGCAGCATAAAGGCATATGTTCAAATATATAAAAGAGAACTTTGTACGCATGAATAACACTGTTTACTTTTTAAAGAATTTCTGTGTTTAAATATTTATGGACGTGCGTGTACCAGTCAATATAAATATTTTTAATTACTTGTGTTCATAAATCATAGGCCATTTTTAATATTTTGATATTTCAAAGAATCTAAATAAATGTGCTTAGAATAAATGAAGGAATAACAAAGACAAGACAGACAAATTGCTCAGTCATCGTGAAATAAAATAATACTACCTCATATATAACAACAGATGTTACTCAACCATTCATGCATGGGAAATGTGTAATAATCAAACGCATAATTCATTTATTTTCCTTTCACAATGTATTGAATCCTTTAGGTAGTTGTGAATAACGATTTTATGCTAACTAATTTCTTTCTTGTCGTTTTATGATAATAGAGAAAATAGCGTGAAAACGAGTCGAATGGGTTTTATAAACCTAAACAAAAGTTTCTTACAATGCTTTGCTAGGCAATTTTTTTTATTGTGAAAAGACGTACTTTCGTTTCGATAATGAAAATATCGGCTAGATTTTTAAACAACATATTCTGTGATGAGTTTTGCTTTCAGTGTTTAACTGGAAATTACAAAAACTTATTTTGTTTTGAATAGGTATTGACAATATTTTTTTAATTATTTAGGTTTTGAAAGATGTTAATTTTAAGCTCAAAAAGTCTCCAATCTATTTAATATAATTTGCTGTTATTGGTAGGATTTCTGTAAAGTTGGAGAGGCGTACACAGTTTTATAGCTGAAATATAATGATCCAAGATGCTTTAACAAACTTGAAAAAAAATCAAAGAAAAATGTGCCTATGGGACAACTAATTGATTTCATCAACTTTTAATGAATATTAACATTTAAGTTAAAAGGAGTCGTTGTGATGAGCGAATCAGCTTCAAGTTCAGTTCTATCGGCAAATTTTGATTTTCTTCACCTCAGTTTTGTCAAAATAGTTGAAAATATTTCATCTATTTTTTTTTACATAATTTGGCTTTTGAGGCAAACCAAAAGAACCGTCCACTGCTTCAATTAAATATTTTATAGAATTTTTCTACTCGGTATATTAGATTTTAATACGTTTTATTAAATCAAACTTCTTAACAGTTCAGTTAGAAGTCTGAAGGGCATAACAATCCTCGTTACTTGCATAAATTCTGATTATGCCATCGTTTCATACTGTAGTATGAACATTTTGACTGGAATAGAAACTTAATTTTTTTAATAGCAGACACTCATCTAAGTCCAAAGGTTAACATTATACTGGTTTCAAATTTTGGCACAAGTCCAGTAATTTCGGAGAGGTAAATCGATTACATTGATCCGCAGTGCTCAACTGGTACTTATTTTATCGACCCCAAAAGGGTGAAAGGCAAAGTCGACCTCGATGGAATGTGAACTCAGAAAGTAGACAAATGAAATGTCGCCAAGCATTTTGCCCGGCTTTTTGCCCAAGCATTTTGCCCAAGCATTTTGCTCAAGCATTTTGCCAGCTCGCTGCATTTCAAAGGCTAACATTATATTGATTTTAATATTGTTTGTTGCTTTCCTAAATTACATTTTCTTAATTAAAAGTGTGTGTGTAAGATTTTTGTTGATCGTAAATAGTCAAGATTGTAACTGGGGTGCTATAAGAGAATTTAACAAACTTAAAGTTTGATTTTATTGGAAGCAGCTGCTCTTGAACGGAAAAAGGTGCTAGTGTACTTAAATTTACATTACTACAACTATTTTTATAAAAGGAAGGATCATATCCTTAACGCTGTTAAAGAAAAAAAATATGTGATCAGAGGCTCTACAAATAAGTTGTAGTTATTTTCTTAGAATAAAGCAAGTATCCTTTCTCATAGTCAAACTCCTGATAATTAAAGTACTTTAGTAACCAAAGAGGCATAAGCAGGACACACAACCACAACAAACACTACCTCTTAGAAGTGAATCAATACTCGAAGAAAAGATGCAACAAATCTCAAACAGAATTCATACAAATTGGAAAGTAACATTTATTATGGCTAAATGGAGAGCGGATTCCATAAATATCAAACATCAAGAAAACAGATTCTGTGGACTCATAGAAAATATGTCTGTAAATTGATTTCACTGTATATTTGGCAGAGCTGTAACCTTCTAGAAAAATTAAACGTAAACAATCCAAAGCAGAAAAGTATTTCGTTCTCTTCTCAGTTTGTTATCCTCTTCACACGCAGGATAATTATGTGTGACAATTTCATATGACACCGCTAGAAAAAACTGCCGTTCAAACCGAAAAGATCCATTCTTTTTTATTGGTTCTACAATAGTCGAACTTCGTTACACATATGATAATTGTTCATTGGTAGCCTAAGGAAACAATCACAGACCATTAAGAAAATTGTGCACACAGACAAATTTATACTTTAAATATGTGGTTCCGCTGGTGACTAATGGGCCCAGCGCTTGATAAACATTCCTGTTAATAGACATTGCAGACCAAGCTTCCCCTATTCCCTACAATGGCGGTATATTTTCGAGCAGCTTGCTTAAATTCTGCATGCAAACTGTATGATTTTTTGAAGACACCCACTCTTTCCTTTACTTGTTTCTTCCACCTTAAATTATTACACTACCTGCAGTGATTTCAAATATATATATATATATATATATATATATATATATATATATATATATATATATATATATTTGAAATCACTGCAGGTAGTGTAATAATTTAAGGTGGGTTTTATTTAAGTTTTGTCTTTTTCTGTGTTGGCTTCGTTAGAGGTTGACCTTTTCCAGAGCTCTCGTAACTTTTGCAGGGAAGGAAGAAGTAGACTTCAAAGCCGAGATCTGGCATAAATGCTTTGCAATGGAGTTAACTACGTTAAATAATCTGTAGGGCATCGGTTTAAGTGTAACACCACGAAACAAGTTTCATCGTATTTATGGACTTCAACTTAGTCTACATCTCCCAAATTTTACTCGGAAAGCTTTAGTGATCCTGGATACATTGTAGAACACACTTTACGAAGCTGCTGCACCTTGTGGAATTGAATTTGAAACCATATATTTGCGAAGCAAACTTCTTACCTACACGGCCTGCATGCGTTCATTGTGGAGAGCGTGTCATCTTACTTTTTCATATACGAAAGGTCATCCTCTAACGAAGCCAACACAGAAAAAGACAAAACTTAAATAAAACCCACCTTAAATTATTACACTACCTGCAGTGATGTCAAATATATATATATTTGAAATCACTGCAGGTAGTGTAATAATTTAAGGTGGAAGAAACAAGTAAAGGAAAGAGTGGGTGTCTTCAAAAAATCATACAGTTTGCATGCAGAATTTAAGCAAGCTGCTCGAAAATATACCGCCATTGTAGGGAATAGGGGAAGCTTGGTCTGCAATGTCTATTAACAGGAATGTTTATCAAGCGCTGGACCCATTAGTCACCAGCGGAACCACATATTTAAAGTATAAATTTGTCTGTGTGCACAATTTTCTTAATGGTCTGTGATTGTTTCCTTCGGCTACCAATGAACAATTATCATATGTGTAACGAAGTTCGACTATTGTAGAACCAATAAAAAAGAATGGATCTTTTCGGTTTGAACGGCAGTTTTTTCTAGCGGTGTCATATGAAATTGTCACCCATAATTATGACCCTAGTATCGATCTATTGCATTTCAATCTGTTTTAGGGTTAGGGTTAGGGATGGGTGGAAGGGTATCTTTTTTCTTCACAAATGTAAATAAACCCAATCTGTTTCTTAAACGAGGGACATATTCATACGGCACAGAATGTTTTTTTTACCGCAATACACGTCACTGATTGGTTGAAATTGCAGAAATTGAGGAAAAAAACAACAAATATCTTACAAACTATAGAATTTTCTGAATAAAGCCAAGAGAAAAAGATGTTTTATAAACACATTCTACCAGTATACGAAGTTTAAAAGTGTTTAGTTACGTGGAAATTATGTTAAAAACTGTCGTTCAAACCGAAAAGATCCAAAAGCAGCAAGAAGAAATTGTATGCATGTGAGCTTGCAGTTGTAGTGTGTTGTCGCCTGAATCTATCCTAATTAGTTAAATAGTCTTCTTTGGGATGTAATATAAAATATAAGTGTGTGCAGCACCACCGTGCTTTCGTGTTTGGTTTACCTGAGCTTAGCTGAGGTTCAGAAAATGATCATGGCCGAAGTAATTCCTTTGTGATAGAGCCATCATCAAAGACTGGATTGCAAGGATGCCTTGCGCTTGTAGCGTGTGTTAATTGTATTTTATTCATAACTAGGGAATGTGAAAAATCATTTGTGCATTCGTAATCTCGGATATCTAAAACGTAGGAATCCGAAAATCTATTTTCAAAAAACAGCATTTTTCAACGAAGGTGCGGAACTACATTAGTCCTGAAAAATACAGTTGTATATCCTTGTGATTGCAAAAGAAATGTTCCCTAATCACTATTTATTTCACGATACTTTATATTTTAGGAGTACTCTTTGAAAACAAAAGAGAAATAATGATATCTCATTATATTACACTATGGCCGACTGTTGTGCTAATTTATAACTTGGACAAATAGCGACATTGTATTTATAAAACTATTCCCATGCGTAAAAACAAAATTAGAAACAAAATATCTTATCAGCTCTAATCTTACATTGTCTGTAGATAAATGTTTTAGTTTCAAAAGTTATTTCAAATGAAAACAAAACGAAACAGTATCAAATATCAAATTCGATGGAAATAATTATCCAAACCGTCTTACTTGGACAGGATCTTGTAAATAATCAATAATATTATTTAGCAGAGATAATAAGCCAGCACATTGGTCGCATATTTATTTTCTGCCCGATATTTTCAACTAATTTTGGTTGCAAAAGTAGTTCGTAATCTGTATTGTTTTCTGAGGATTAATATTTAATTTTGTTAAGTTCTATCAAATATCAATATATTGTTTAGAACAGCGGTTCTCAAACTGATAAATACCAACCCACAATCCAAAATATTAATGAAATTGTTTGCACTTTGTTTATAAGGAAATAAAATTTGGTTTACAAGCGTATAATTCCTCTTTCTTCACCATGATGTTGAATATATTTCAAAAGTTTTAAACCATCTTAATGTGTTTAAACAAGGAAAATGTTCCGCCCCTTGCTAAAATCCACATCCCCGGAGATATTGCCACCCCTTGAGAAACTAATTTTAAAAGATTTTAATCAAGCAGGAAAATATTTGGCTGATAAACCTAAGACAATTCTTCAGTTTGGAATTAAAATTTGTTGTTAATCTTCACAATTATCCGAAAAGTAGATTGCTTTAAAACTTATACAAAGTTAACTTTGCATTAACGTCATGGTCTTATGAATCAATATAACTTTAAAACGAGGCAGTATTATTTTCCTTATGCTTGGCTTTATGCTCAAGTTAGAAATAATGGTAATGTATTTTTTTATTACCCACAAGGGGCTAAACATAGAGGGGACAAACAAAGACAGACAAAGGGGTTAAGTCGATTACATCGACCCCAGTGCGTAACTGGTACTTCATTTTTCGACCACGAAAGGATGAAAGGCAAATTCGACCTCGGCGGAATTTGAACTCGGAACGTAACGACAGACGAAATACGGCTACGCTTTTCGCCCGGCGTGCTAACGTTTCTGCCAGCTCGCCGCCTACCGTGTGATGCGAAATAACGAGAGTTGGTATTGGACAACACACCGTTCTTTCAATATATGGAAGATGTATCGACTACGGAATGATGAAAGGCAAAGTCGACCTCGGCGGCTTTTGAACTCAGAAATAAAGGGCTAAAAGAAAGGTCTCTAAACATTTTGTTTGGCGCAGTAAGTTTGTGTTGGCTCCCCACCTTAATAATGACAATAATGGTTTCAGAAGTTGGCACCAATTCCAGCAGTTTTAGAGGAGGAGTAAGTCGATTACATTGAACTCAGTGTTCAACTGGTGCTTTATTTTATCGACATCGAAAGGATGAAAGGCCAATTTGACGTATTGAGTCGGAAGAAATGTCGCTTAGCATTTTGTCCGACGTGCTAACGGTTCTGTCAGTCCCGATTTACTCCCGTCAGTAAGTGAAAACATGGATAAAACACTTCAGATAAGTTGTAAAATCATGCGTCAGAAAGATACCAGAAAATTATGTACCTGTAAATAGACCTGGTAAACCCCAAATTCGGATCTTTTCGGTTTGAACGGCAGTTTTTTCTAGCGGTATGATATGAAATTGTCACCCATAATTATGACCCTAGTATCGATCTATTGCATTTCAATCTGTTTTAGGGTTAGGGTTAGTTAGGGTTAGGGTTAGGGTAAGGGGTGGGGGAAGGGTATCTTCTTTTCTTCACAAATGTAAATAAACCCAATCTGTTTCTTAAACATATGGCACAGAATGTTTTTTTTTACCTCAATAGACGTTAGTGATTGGTTGAAATTGCAGAAATTGAAGAAAAAACAACAACAAATATCTTACAAACTATAGGATTTTCTCAATAAAGCCAAGAGAAAAAGATGTTTTATAAACACATTCTACCAGTATACGAAGTTTACTTTGCAACTGAAATATCATAATCGACTGGCTGATATGGTTGCGTGATGCACCGAAATCCACAGAAAAGAAGCACCCTGTCAGCTTGATAGGCCACTCTTCTACTTGAACTTACTGAAGGAGTTAAGCAATTACGATCAGAATCTATTATCCATTACATTGCAGGAAACCCTCTCTTTGAAACTATATTCAATTACTCTCCCTGACCTCATCATATGCCTACTCCAAGTTTCTACTTTTTACTCTCTTCAAATCCTGATTGTCCAACGTTCCATTCAGCTCCTCAACATTTACCTTGGCGAATGCTATCCCCCATTGTCTCTCTTTTAACTGTATACATTAAGATTTCAAACGTCGTCCTTATCCTTTTCAACTCCTCATTCTTCGGGTAAACTCCAGATTTTTCTCCCCCATAGACGTGAAATACCTTCATTCCCGCTCTAACGACGGTCTATCAGCTTTAAAATATCACCTAGGCAGTTTCCCCTGCTCGAACCAACACTACCATCCTTTGCAACATAGCTGAACTCAATCTTACACACTATTCTGTCTCTTTTGGTGAGTTTCTTATAAGGACTAGATTGAAACCCTGAGCTTTTTTTTTAATTCAGAGGACCTATCTTACAGCTGCATAAACATCCTGCTGAGGACTGTATCAGAACCATTTTACTTATTAACTACTTCATCTCATACACGAGGGCTTTCAACCTTTAAACTACTTGGGATTCACTTTCACCACATCCGACACTACCACCAGTTTTCTAGACATTTTTGTCGCTATCAGCAACATCTATCTGCTAACTGCCCACCACTATCTCATTTCAACTAATCTTCTAAAATCCCCGCACCAAATTCGCTAAATCATTCTCCTAATTTTTTTCTGACTCTACCAGTTATGTTAGTAGGGACCACGACTTGCGTTCAAAATCCAAAGAGCTGTAATATTTTCTTCTTGTAGGTATGGATGCTGCTCTTCACTTTACCGCGTACGAGCTGTCATCATATTCTTATCCCTCATGCACACACTTGAAGCCCTAATCACTTCCTTTTCACATTCCGACCGATCAACCTCCTATTTAGAAGTACACTTCATTGGAGGTTTCATTTTCTCCTCTCTGACTCTCCAATTCCCCGGAGTCTTTAAGTCTTTCAAAAGAGAAAAAAATCTCGTCTGTCTTTTGCTTAAAACCTTTCTAATCCCAATCATACCCAGTCAACGATATGTATGCAAGTTTTACGTAAGAGAATCGAGGACGCCATTTAGAGGTTGCTTCACCACTACATTCAGGGCAAACCTGTAGAACATGATTTGAGTTCGTCTGTAGTTTCCAAACATCACGCAAGAAATCTCCACACTTGGCACTGCTCCTCCTACAAGCCTAAAGGAACTAGTTTTCTTTACATAATCTATCCACCATTTTCTCTCAGCTTCTGAGTGTAAAGAACGCGAGGCATCGGCATATTAACTCTCATTTTTTGTGCCATTCTGGTTCACTGACCCATCACTATACACCTTGCGCTTAGCTTTCCCTCCCCGACTTTATGATCTCACCAATCACACACTCCAATATCTGTCTCTGACTCATCTTTATTTTTTATTCACACTTCACTTTGTTACTTTAGCCCCTGGTCTACTTTTCTACTCTAGGCACAAGGCCCGAAATTTTGGGGAAGATGGCCAGTCGATTAGATCATCCCCAGTACGCAACTGGTGCTTAAACTATCGACTCCGAAAAGATGAAAGGCAAAATCGACAAGACGAAATACCTATTTCTTTACTGCCCTCAAGGGGCTAAACACAGAGGAGACAAACAAGGACAGAGAACCGGATTAAGTCGATTATATCGACCCAGTGTGTGACTGGTACTTAATTTATCGACCCCGAAAGGATGACAGGCAAAGTCGACCTCGGCGGAATTTGAACTCAGAATGTAACGGCAGACGAAATACCTATTTCTTTACTACCCACAAGGGGCTAAACACAGAGAGGACAGACAAACGGATTAAGTCGATTATATTGACCCAGTGTGTGACTGGTACTTAATTTATCGACCCCGAAAGGATGACAGGCAAAGTCGACCTCGGCGGAATTTGAACTGAGAACGCAGCAGCGGACGAAATACCGCAAAGCATTTCGCCCGGCGTGCTAACATTTCTCATTTCTTTATTGCCTACAAGGGGCTAAACACAGAGGGGACAAACAAGGACAAAGGGATTAAGTCGATTACATCAACCCCAGTGCGTAACTGGTACTTAATTTATCGACCCCGTAAGGATGAAAGGCAAAGTCGACCTCGACGGAATTTGAACTCAGAACGTAGCGGTAGACGAAATACCTATTTCTTTACTACCCATAAGGGGATAAACACAGAGTGAACAAACAAGGACAGACAAACGGATTAAGTCGATTACATCGATCCCAGTGCGTAACTGGTACTTATTTAATCGACCCCGAAGGGATGAAAGGCAAAGTCGACCTCGGCGGAATTTGAACTCACAACGTAACGGCAGACGAAATACGGCTACGCATTTCGCCCGGCGTGCTAACGTTTCTGCCAGCTCACCGCTTCAGCCCCCTAGTCTACTGTTGAGATTCGTATTTAGTATCGTTATTCCCTTCCTCTTTACCCCCACCTCCTAGCATATATATTCTCATCTTTACTGCATAAATGTTTTCAAATACACATAAGCTCTCTCTCCCTCCATCCCACTCTCCCTCTCTCCTTCGCACACGCGCGCTGCTCTTGCTCGCTCTCTTTCCCTCCCGCTTTTCTCTCTCAAACTTAGCGTCAGTATTCTCTTTTTCTACGACATATTTACGGACTTTACTGAATAATTTGTATCAGCAAAGAAGACCACCACTTGTGACTTTTATTATGAGTATTCCTTTTTGTTCTCATCTTTTTCTCAAACAAAAAAATGTCATTTGGGGTAAGTTTCAAAAAAGCAACAACAATCCGGAAAGTAATGAAAGCAGTTGAATTAATAAAAATCTATTTTAAAATGTCTATATCGTTAAGTCGTTGGATCTTTTCGGTTTGAACGGCAGTTTTTAACATAACTTCTAGGTAACTAAAAAATTTTAAACTTCGTATACTGGTAGAATGTGTTTATAAAACATCTTTTTCTCTTGGCTTTATTCAGAAAATTCTATAGTTTGTAAGATATTTGTTGTTTTTTTTCTCTTCAATTTCTGTAATTTCAACCAATCAAATACGTCTATTGAGGTAAAAAAAAACTTTCTGTGCCGTATGAATATGTCTTTCGTTTAAGAAACAGATTGGGTTTATTTACATTTGTGAAGAAAAAAAGATACCTTTCTCTCCAACCTAACCCTAAAACAGATTGAAATGCAATAGATCGATACTAGGATCATAAATATGGGTGACAATTTTATATGACACCGCTAGAAAAAACTGCCGCTCAAACCGAAAAGATCCAAAATCTATTTTAAAATGTCTATATCGTTAAGTCGTTTGTTAATATTGTTCACATGGTTATCCAAGCAAATTAAATTTTGTCTAGTTTTACAAAGTCGTTTTACATACTTATTTTATTAGATTTTTGCGTTAATAAATTATTATTATTTTAAATATTTTACTTTACTTTATTACACACCCACTATGCGTAGTAGAAAAGACTGTCCAAATATTTTGCACCGACAGTTGTAGTGAATATAAAGTCGCTTGGAGATATGCTTTTTTCCAATTTAGTGTCGGCTTAAGTTGGTATGTACAAATAGACGTTAATCTCGTAGTGATGATGAAGACAGTGACGATAATGGTGACGATGAAAACAGCGGCGACGATACTAAATCAGAGAAATAACAATCATAATTAAGATGAAAACAGACGTTAATCCAAGTATAAGACGGCAATAATGTGTACAGGTATTAACAACCACCATTTTGTGTTTCAAACTTTTCAATTTATACATCATTAAAATACGGTTTCTCCCATTCAATTTACCTCACGTTCTTAATATAATTAACATCATAAAGTAATATAAGTATGTAGGTCAATTTTTTTTTATCCTTAGAAAGGTTTCCTATTTGCTTTCTTTTGATTAAGCAACTTTATTGTCGAAGTAAAATGAAATACTGTAACATTTATGTAGTTACCGAAAAGTACCAGTGACGTTTGTAAGTCGAAATTACTGGTTCTGAAATCGGAATCAACTCAGAGGGTTTACTACTTCACTATACGATACTTATCCCCTGTAATTTTAAGAGTGATTTCTTCTGACTGAATACAAGACTAAGGATCTTTTCGGTTTGAACGGCAGTTTTTTCTGACGGTGTCATATGAAATTGTCACCCATATTTATGACCCTAGAATCGATCTATTGCATTTCAATCTCTTTTAGGGTTAGGGTTACTTAGGGTTAGGGTTAGGGGTGGAGGAAGAGTATCTTTTTTTCTTCACAAATGTAAATAAACCCAATCTGTTTCTTAAACGAGGGACATATTCATACGGCACAGAATGTTTTTTTACCTCAATAGACGTCATTGATTTGTTGAAATGGCAGAAATTGAAGAAAAAAACAACAAATATCTTACAAACCATAGAATTTTCTCAATAAAGCCAAGAGAAAAAGATGTTTTATAAACACATTCTAACAGTATACGAAGTTTAAAATTTTTTAGTTACCTAGAAATTATGTTAAAAACTGCCCTTCAAACCGAAAAGATCCGAAATTACTGGTTCTGAAATCGGAATCAATCCAGCGGGTTTAATACTTCACTGTACGATACTTATCCCCTGTAGTTTTAAGAGTGATTTCTTCTGACTGAATACAAGACTAATATTTTCAGTTGATGCGCATATATCAATGCTAATTTTATCAACTGTCTAGTGATTGCACCGTAAGACACCAGCTTTAGAATCTTAACGTTTGAGTATTTTTACCAAGGTTTTAAGCTAGCAACGGTGAAGTGAATTGGTTTCAAAAATATACTGAAACCTCACTGGCATCTCAGTCTGCTGAAAGGTTACTTCTCGCAAGCCTTTTACGATCGCATTGCCTTTAAGTTTATACCAATTACAAATTAGGCTGCAAGCACAGTAGGAAAAATTTTAGGATCTTTTCGGTTTGAACGGCAGTTTTTAACATAATTTCTAGGTAACTAAAAAATTATAAACTTCGTATACTAGTAGAATGAGTTTATAAAACATCTTTTTCTCTTGGCTTTATTCAGAAAATTCTATAGTTTGTAAGATATTTGTTGTTTTTTTCTTCAATTTCTGCAATTTCAACCAATCAGTGAAGTCTATTCCTACATCATATTCTGTGCCGTATGAATATGTCCCTCGTTTAAGAAACAGATTGGGTTTATTTACATTTGTGAAGAAAATAAGATACCCTTCCCCCACCCCTAACCCTAACCCTAAAAGAGATTGAAATGCCAAAGATCGATACTAGGGTCATAATTATGGGTGACAATTTCATATGACACCGCTAGAAAAAACTGCCGTTCAAATCGAAAAGATCCAAGATTACTTCTCGCAACCTTTTACGATCGCATTGCCTTTAAGTTTATACCAATTACAAATTAGGCTGCAATCACAGTAGGAAAATTTTAAAACTTCTGATAAACCAATTTCGTAGGAAGTTCTCTTGTCTAAGTGAAAATATTTTACCTCTTTACTATTCCTATCTTCTAACCCCTACGTATATAGCGCCTTTGTGACACGTCAAAAGTAATCGCTATGAGAAATTGTCGTGTATAAAAAAAAAAAGAAAGAAAGAAAACTGAAGCGTACAAATGCTGTTTCGGTCTGCAATATCCTGTTAAAAAAGTTACTATTCTAGCCGACTGCATACCGACTAAATTTTAACTAATTGATTCTAAGAAAGAACGAAAAGCATTTAAAGAAAATAGCTAATAAATATTTCCTTTTAATTCTGTTATCATCGTGGTAGCATTACATGATATTTATCGAAAGTGGGGAAATCAAATACTGATTTTTCACTAGAACAACATTCACTTTTCCATTTATTCATTAGTTACAGAAGAACGGCATTTTATTTTTAGAGCTTCGTAAAAATTAATATTCTTACAAAATTAATATCTAAAGAAAAAAAAATGAAGCAATATGAATTGATGAATGAAAAAATCAAACGACAATATTGTAGTATATTAAAATTTAACTGCTTATTATGCAGGTAACCTTCAGGAAAATTACTAAATTTCTACTGCGCGTTTTTGGGAAGCCTTTCTGGAAAATTAATATTGATTTCTAACATTAGCACATAATCAAAAATATTTCAGAAAAGGAATGTAGTAGATAATAGTGCTTGCTAAGTACTGATTATATAGAACAGGGCGGATCAAACGAAAGGTAAATTTAACTCAAAAGGTAAATTTAACCAAGTTTCTGCCGATATTTCATGAGATAAATACTCGCTGTAAAGAATTCATATATTTTTTTAACTATACTTTATTCTTCTTCGAATATATGTGGAAGCACTCCGTCGGTTACGACAACGAGGGTTCCGGTTGATCCAATCAACGGAACAGCCTGCTCGTGAAATTAACGTGTAAGTGGCTGAGCACTCCACAGACACGTGTACCCTTAACGTAGTTCTCGGGGATATTCAGCGTGACACAGAGAGTGACAAGGCCGGCCCTTTGAAATACAGGTACAACAGAAACAGGAAGTAAGAGTGAAAGAAAGTTGTGGCGAAAGAGTACAGCAGGGATACCACCATCCCTGCCGGAGCCTCGTGGAGCTTTTAGGTGTTTTCGCTCAATAAACACTCACAACGCCCGGTCTGGGAATCGAAACCGCGATCCTACGACCGCGAGTCCGCTGCCCTAACCACTGGGCCATTGCGCCTCCACTCTTCGAATATATACTTAAGAGGCGTCTGAAGACAATCAGAAAGTCAAAGATTCGAAATGTGTTATTTAATGCTATGACAATAGATATAATTATTAACAAAATCGTTATTGCTTTCTCTAATGGCCGTATTTCTGATTGGTTGACTTCAGATTCTATTCCAATATTTCATAGAATATGACGATGTCAGACATTTCTTTTTCTTTTTTCGTATGTTGATTAAGAGAAGCAGGGTAACCTTCTAATAATGTTACATATAGATTATAGAAATTGAAATAATGCGAACAGAGAACTGTCTTCTATCAGAGCGCGTTAATCGGCATTTTATAGTTATAAGTATTTCTTTATTACCCACAAGGGGCTAAACATAGAAGGGACAAACAAGGACGGATAAATGGATTAAGTCGATTACATCGACCCCAGTGCGTAACTGGTACTTAATTTATCGACCCCGAAAGGATGAAAGGCAAAGTCGACCTCGGCGGAATTTGAACTCACAACGTAACACAGACGAAATACCGCTCGCCGCCTTCTGAGTGTACCGTGTGTCGACACAGGAACAGGGTACAACTGGCCCATGCAGTCTCTCAGTTGAGCGAGGTACCTTTAGACATCCGGGTCTGACTTCGTATTTCGAAGGAACTCTCCTGGCACTGTAAGACGGCGGAATTTGAACTCAGAACGTAACAGCAGACGAAATACGACTACGCATTTCGCCCGGCGTGCTAACGGTTCTGCCAGCTCGCCGCCTTATTTTATATTTATAAGATCGATTACTTCTGGGACAACTTAGCTCGTTTTCTATCAATGAACAAAGGCAAACAAAAAATGCATGCAAAATAAATGTAGCTTTTGAGAAAAAAAGGAAAAAGAACATTCAAATGACTGCTGTGAAGGACATTTCAGCACCTGTAAATGTGTTCTGTATGAGTTTATCACGCAAAGGCATGGAGATAATCATCCCAGTCGTTTAACAATAGTATTTAATGTATTTTACATAATGACCATACATACAGTTGTCTGCGGTTATTTTGTGAATCGCTTCCTTACTTCTTGTAATAATTCTGTGTTCCATAAAAGAGTTTCCTATGCTGCTTTAACGACCACCCACAACAAATTTATTAACAATACATCAGAACATTTGGAATTAAATGTATTCAAACTGCTTTGATGAGTGTTCTACAAAAGATGAAATTCATAATAGAAAGAAGTAATTACTAATAGTAACTGGAAATATTATCAATACAGTTACGCCACCAGTTGTTCACAATTTAAATAGTATTTTTTATGTACAGGCCAACAAAGAAGCATTCACACAGTCTGGCTTGCAAAACTTGTAGCCAACTCTTTTTCAATTTTTGCTCAACCATCTTTAATCCAGTTAAATATGGAAGCACTCCGTCGGTTCCGACGACGAGGGTTCCGGTTGATCCGATCAACGGAACAGCCTGCTCGTGAAATTAACGTGTAAGTGGCTGAGCACTCCACAGACACGTGTTCCCTTAACGTAGTTCTCTGGGATATTCAGCGTGACACAGAGAGTGACAAGGCCGGCCCTTTGAAATACAGGTACAACAGAAACAGGAAGTAAGAGTGAGAGAAAGTTGTGGTGAAAGAGTACAGCAGGGATCACCACCATCCCCTGCCGGAGCCTCGTGGAGCTTTAGGTGTTTTCGCTCAATAAACACTCACAACGCCCGGTCTGGGAATCGAAACCGCGAGTCCGCTGCACTAACCACTAGGCCATTGCGCCTCCACACCAGTTAAATATACTGCATAAAGTAATCCTGAATGCATCTCAGAAAAGAAGGATGGTCACAGCTTTAATGTCGGTCGCACTGTATAAGTTCATTATAGAAATAGGATCTTTTCGGTTTGAACGGCAGTTTTTAACATAATTTCTAGGTAACTAAAAAATTTTAAACTTCGTATACTGGTAGAATGTGTTTATAAAACATCTTTTTCTCTTGCCTTTATTCAGAAAATTCTATAGTTTGTAAGATATTTGTTGTGTTTTTCTTCAATTTCTGCAATTTCAACCAATCAAATACGTCTATTGAGGTAAAACAACATTCTGTGCCGTATGAATATGTCCCTCGTTTAAGAAACAGATTGGGTTTATTTACATTTGTGAAGAAAAAAAGATAGCCTTCCCACCACCCTTAACCCTAACTAACCCTAACCCTAAAACAGATTGAAATGCAATAGATCGATACTAGGGTCATAATTATGGGTGACAATTTCAACGACACCGCTAGAAAAAACTGCCGTTCAAACCGAAAAGAACCCAGGGTTGACATGGGGTTCACTGCTGGAAAGAAGATAAGCTTTCACCCTGGAATATTCCAGATAACCTAATTTTGTTAGTACCCATAGCGATAGCTTTGACTCTTATTGAGAGTTTTGTGGACCGTGTTGTTGTCAGTCTCTAAATGGTATAGACTCTTGCAGCTGGAGCCTTAGTATGATATAAAGACAGTTTATCCGTACAGTTGACACTGTTTCGTTTCCTTAAGGGCGAGCTTTGTTGGTGTGGGGTTATTGGGCACAAGTTTTTTTTTCCTCCAGCTTACTCTTCAGTTCTATTGCGTAGCTGGTAAGAAATGTAACCGTTGATTTGGTAAGTGATATTGTACATCCGTTGCTTGGAACCAAGTGACCCAAATTGCTTGAAGCCAGATTAAAGGAGTGGAAAAGCCTTGCAGATGGAGCTGTATACGATTCATATATATATATATTATATATATATATATATATATATATATATAATAGAAATATTAAAATAACTAAGTCTCTCTAAAAGAGAACAGCGGCAGCGTTCCCGGAAAATAATAGTTATCGCCATACTAATATGACTGACCTCCCTTGTTCGAAGGTTATATGGATACAGTTTGTGTATCAAATAGCTAACTTAAGGCGATGGCCTCATGGAGCTAATAAGCGGACAGCTTTTTTCTTATTTTTATAAGAATGCCATATTAGTATGGCGATAACTATTATTATATATATTATATATATATATATATATATATATATATATAAAGTTAATCCAAACATGAAAGCACAAAAAAACACAACAACGCGAGGACGTGGAACAAATATAGTATTATTGGACGCTCAGGAAAGAAGGAAAGCAGGAGGGTTTAACGTTTCGAGCGGAGCTCTTCGTCGGAAACATAGGCGAAGGAAAGATCCAGAGAAGGGAAGACAGAGGGAAAAATCGCCAACGGTACACACGCGGTCATATATATACATATATATATATATATATATATATATATATATATATATATATATATATATATATATATATGTATGTATATACGAACCGTAAACAGCTACAGCTGCAAAGCGCGTGGACATACACACACACGCACATACACATATGAAGGATATGGTATTGAGTCTGGAACCTCTTAACGGTAAGGTCACCCGAGTCAGTCGTGTGTGTGTGTTTGTATATATGCATGCATATGCGCACATATAATTGTCTAAAAATCCATGCATCAGAGAAAATAAACAGACATTTATGAGTGTGTATCTTATATGAGTGGAGGCGCAATGGTCCAGTGGTTAGGGCAGTGGACTCGCAGTCGTAGGATCACGGTTTCGATTCCCAGAGTGTTTATTGAGCGAAAACACCTAAATCTTCACACGGCTCCGGCAGGGGATGGTGGTGATCCCTGCTGTACTCTTTCACCACAACTTACTCTCACTCTTTCTTCTGTTGGCCTGCTCGCTTAGCCAGCGGGGTGGCGTCATTTGAAGGCTAAAACAATGTGAAACGCATTGTGACCAGCGATGTGTAGTAACATCTGATGGCCTGGTCGGTCAAGTGATCAAGTGATCTTATATATAGAGAGATTATATTAATATAATATATAATACTAGCAGAGATACCCGGCGTTGCCCGTGTTACATGCAATTGAAGAATTAGACTTTTCTGTTATATTTTCTTATTTCTGAGTTCAAATCCAAAAGCGGTCACCTTCGCCTTTCGGTGTTGAAAATCTCATGCACCAAGATTGTGATCGATTCTTCTTCTCCATCTGAAAGAAACCAGGAACAAGGAGAGATGAGATATAGACTCCTCCAAGTTGGGTGGCTCGACCCGTGCCGTTTTTCACTACAGTGCTTCTATAATCCTATCAAGATTTGAGGGTTCAAAGAAGGAAGTGTGTGTGTGTGTATGTGTGTGTGTGTGTGTGTGTGTGTGTGTGTGTGTGTGTGTGTGTGTGTGTGTGTGTGTGTGTGTGTGTGTGTGTGTGTGTGTGCATGCGTGATATCTTATTTCTCAATTAATACGTAACTGCTCTGTGATGAAATCCAGTTGATGGTGTATACTTTTTAACAACATTTTGTCAGTAAGTTCGATTGTTTGGATTTGGCATTATAGAGCTCTTTCACCAAACTAACAGAGTTCTTTCGAATGGAGTTAGGTAAATACATACCGTGGTTGTGAACAATTATCGATACACATTTTCGCAAATAACTTCCCATAAGTTTACGGTTCGTGTGTGTGTGTGTATTTCTCTCTCTCTCTCTCTCTCTCTCTCTCTCTCTCTCTCTCTCTCTATATATATATATATATATATATATATATTATATATATATATATATATATATATATATATTTATATATATATATATATACCTATCTATCTATCTATCTATCTATCTATCTATCTATCTATCTATCTATCTAATCTATCTATGTAATCTATCTATCTATCTAACTATCTATCTGTCTGTTTGTCTATACATATGTATATATTTACAAACACATATATGCATATATGTATGTATATGTGTGTGTATGTATGTGTGTGTGTGTGTGTGTGTGAGAGAGAGAGAGAGAGAGAGAGAGAGAGAGAGAGAGAGAGAGCATGCAGTTATGAATCAAGTTTCCATTACTATACTCAAGCAATGAGATTTTTTATCTTGGTATGTTTATCTAAAACGTATATATACACAATTCACAAAGATATGATTTAATAAATCTAATTGACATGTATATTATTCTGACGTGGGTCGTCGCGTGACAGCCATCAAAACATGTATTAGCAAATAGTAAAACAAATATACACAAATAAAGGAACAACAGGAACACTCGATGGTCTGCATAGAGACAAATGCATTTGCAGACTCCTGCTTTGTGGCGTGACCTGAAGTTTGCAAGTTTTAGATATCTTCACACACACACACACACATACACACACACGCGCATACACACACACACACATATATACTCACACATATATACTCACACACAAATACACACATGCACACACACACATGCACACACATACATACACACACATACACACACACGCGCATACACACATATACACACACACACACTCACACACATACACACACATACACACATACATATACACACACACATACACACACATACACACACACATACACACACACATACATACACACACATACACACACATACACATACACATACACACATACACACATACACACATACACACACATATACACACACATACACACACACATACACACATACACACATATACACACACACACATACACACACATACGCACACACATACATACACACACATACACACACATACGCACACACACACACACACATACACACACACACACACATGAACCGTAAACTTATGGGAAGTTATTTGCGAAAATGTGTATCGATAATTGTTCACATACACACACACATATACACACACACACATACACACATACATACACACACAGAGAATTGCCACACACACACACACACACAGAATTACCCACTACTCCACTGCTTGGAAAGCTCAGCGGTTTCCGGTTTAATATTTGTATCAAATATGAGAAATATTAATTTAGCGATTATTCTGTAGAAAATCCCTTGCTTTTTGTATACAGGCTAATTCGCCGATAAACACTTCAGTGATGATAGCTTTTATATATTATTCTTTGCTATTTCAATATCTTTGTAATAAGCAGCTGCCTCCAGCCTATTAATAATATTTAGCAAAACAAGGAAATGCCTTCACACTCCCACACTTCACAGACAAAAACGAAATAAGTTGGGGTTGCTAGAAGGTACTATTAAATGGTTAGAAATATTTTAACCCCCAAAAGCTGCTATTATTGTTATGATAGCCGATTTGAAGTGGTTCTGTTATAAGATGGTTAGTAGAATAGGAACTACTTTCATAAATTATATGACTTTTACTCAATGTACATTTGGTCATAAATGTATCCTCAAAAAATATATATTTCTTTACTGCCCACAAGGGGCTAAACATAGAGGGGACAAACAAGGACAGACGAAGGGATTGAGTCGATTACATAGACCCCAGTGCGAAACTGGTACTTTATTTATCGACCCCGAAAGGATGAAAGGCAAAGTTGACCTCGGCGGAATTCGAACTCAGAACGTATAGTCAGCTGATAATACTGACACAGACACAAGGGCTCAGATTTGGGATGTGGGATCTTTTCGGTTTGAACGGCAGATTTTAACATAATTTCTAGGTAACTAAAAAATTTTAAACTTCGTATACTGGTAGAATGTGTTTATAAAACATCTTTTTCTCTTGGCTTTATTCAGAAAATTCTATAGTTTGTAAGATATTTGTTGTTGTTTTTCTTCAATTTCTGCCATTTCAACCAATCAATGACGTGTATTGAGTTGAAAAACATTCTGTGCCGTATGAATATGTTCTTCGTTTAAGAAACAGATTAGGTTTATTTACATTTGTGAAGAAAAAAAGATACCCTCCCCCCACCCCTAACCCTAACCCTAAAACAGATTGAAATTCAATAGATCGATACTAGGGTCATAATTATGGGTGACAATTTCATATGACACCGCTAGAAAAAACTGCCGTTCAAACCGAAAAGATCCAAAATAACTGGTGACTTTAGCCCTGATGTACGTAAAGTAATAAACCTTTGATAAATGTATTCGTGGCTCCACTAGTTTGTTTGTGTATAGCTTAGCAAAGCTATGACTGTTGACCCCCGACGATAGAACAACAGCTCTCACTATCGAAGCAAAAATGGCAAGCAACAAAACAACACTGAGGCTACCACAATTCTGGCCTAAGAGGGCTGAACTATGGTTCGCGCAGGCAGAAGCCCAAATCAATATAAACAAGGTAACAGCCACCCAAACGAAATATTTTTACGATGTAGCGGCACTAGATGAAGATATTGCATCGAGGGTGCTGGACATTGTAACCCAACTCCCACCAACGCACAAATATGCCATATTGAAAAACAGGCTAGTGGATACATTCTGACGCAGTGAACGAGAAGCAGCAGCCAAGATACTGGAGAAGGAATTAGGCGATTCTAAGCCCTCGGAACTGATGGACAATATGTTGGCATTAATTTCCCCTTCCCCAGGGAGTCAACTTCCTTTTTGTTTAGGGAAATCTTCCTCTGCAAGCTGCCACCCCAGGTCAAAGCTCGAAATCAAGGACTTACAGCAATTAGCGAAGGCAGCTGACAAACATTTTTTATCCAGTGGTGTTATGCTCAACGCCATAGGGTCGGACCCGAAACGGGGTAGGGTTAAGCATGATGACCTGTGCTTCTCCCACGCAAAGATCGAGAAAAAGGATACGAAGTGCAAACAACCATGTAGCTTCGGGACCCCTTCTCCATTTACCCAGGTGGCCGACAGATATGATCAAATGCTTCTCTATGTCCGCGGTTGGAGCTCTGAACGCAGGTTCCTAATCGACACAGGAGCAGAAGTCAGCGTGATCTCGCACTCTTTCTCTCAACATCGGCTCACAAAAATACACATAGGCATTCACCATTGCAGATGTCCATCAGCCCATTATCAGTGCAGACTTTCTTCGAACACACTTGTTACTGGTTTATTTGCGGTGCAGACGACTCATCGACAACAACACATACGTTTCAGTGTCTCTGGCAACATTTGCGCATGTCGCCCCACCCTCGCATAGCAACTGTCTCGCAGATCAAGAACGAATTCTCGAATCTTCTTGCAAGTCGCCCCAATCTCACCACTCCGACATTCTTCAAACCTACAGCCTGCCACTGGATGACACACCACATTTCCACCACAGCTCTCCCCAGTGCACAGCCGCGCACGCCGTGTATCACCAGACTAACTGGCATCTCAAAGGCCGAGTTCGACAATATGGAAGCATTGAGCATAGTTCGCCGATCAAGCAGTCTCTGGTCGTCACCCCTGCAGGTGGCCCCCAAATCCAACGGAGGTTATCGACCTTGCAGAGATTACCGCCGTCTCAACGCAGATACGACATCTGACCACTACCCCATTCTACCATATAGGATTTCTCAGCCCAGCTAGCCGGGTGCTCGTTTTCCCGAAAGTTGACCTCATCCGATGATACCCCAAATACCTAAAACCGCTGTGATCACTCCTTTAGGTCTGTACGAATTCATACGTACACCCTTTGGGCTGAAAAACGCAACGCAATCCTTCCAACGCTTGATGGACACCATGTACAGAGGTCTTTGCATACTTAGATGATATTTTGTCTTTGCATAACTTGATGATATCGTAATTGCAAGCTACAAAATGCGGAGCTACAAAATGCGGAGCTACAAAAAGTGACTCTTTTTGATAGGCTGAAACAGTATAGTTTAGTAATCAACCCCGTCAACCCGGATGTCAAAAGGTACCTCGCTCAACTGAGAGACTGCGTGGCCAGTTGCACCCTGTTCCTGTGTCGACACACGGTACACCCAGATCATCTGTATCAAACGACCTCCGCACGGCTAACTTTGTGTTCGTTCGACGTGACACTCGACAAAAACCCCTCCAGTCACCGTACGATGGTCCATATCGAGTCATACAACCGGGAGATAAATCATTCCAACTCCTAATTGGCGGACGACACAGTCTCCATCGATAGGTTGAAACCGGTCCGTCTCGTTATTGACAACCCCGTTCAGGTAGTTCAACTACCAAACAGAGGCCGCCCTAGGCATATCACACCAACCCTTGTCAAGGAACAGTCACCAAAGAACCGAGTAACCACACGCATGGGCAGGGCAATTAAAACGGCTCCCCAGTTCCAATGACAATCAATAGTTCTGGGGGGTGGAGGAGCTATGTAGGGTAGGATTCATGACAGACGAACTGTAAACAGGAACATCGTTACGCGCTAGCTAGGGAGTTGGTCGGCAGCGAAGGGAACTTCCGTATGGAGAAGAGAAACAAAACAATGTTAGCAGTGAGCGTTAAATAAATCTGAATTAAATAATTGGCGACTTAAGCCCTCTTGTACGTAGAGTAATAAACCTTTGATAAATATATTATCGTCTCCACTGGTTTGTTTGTGTATAGCTTAAAAAAGCTATACCCTAGTATACTAGGATATTTACAGATGACGCGAGATTTCCTAACGCGAAAAGGTTTTACGCACAAGCATCACCCATTGTTTCTTATTTGGGCACCAAGCTAGGCAGGAACTTGTCGATTATATCAACCTCAGTACCTGACGAACTTTTATATTATCGGCTCCAGAATGAATGAAAGGCAAAGCAGATATCAGCGAAATTTGAACTCAAAAAGTAAAGAGTAGAAACGTATACCACGAAGCATTTTTTCAGACGCTCTAACGATACTGCCAATCGTCCACTCTACATACATACATACATACATACATACTCTGATGTTGATGTTGAAATTCCAATGAAGGAGCCTTGGATTTACGTTAGAAACCGGCTCTTTCTCTATTGGCAAGAAATCTTGAAATAAAACTGTATAATGATATAAATACATGCATACATACATAAGAAATAGGCCACTCTACCAACCAAAATTACTCAGTCAAAATGTACAAATAATGCAAATATTAACAGCACAGTAATCTTTTTCCGCAAAAAGACTGTGAACAACCACGCGACCAAAACGAATACAACAATGACAAACCGCCATCACTACTCGGACATGTGGCTACCACTTACGATTCTACAAAAAACGAGTGATGATTATAAGTGGCTGTGTGGTAAGTAGCTTGCTAACCAACCACATGGTTCCCGGTTCAGTCCCATTGCGTGGCATCTTGGGCAAAGTGTCTTCTGCTATAGCCCCGGGTCGACCAATGCCTTGTGAGTGGATTTGGTAGACGGAAACTAAAAGAAGCCTGTCGTATATATGTATATATATATATGTGTGTGTGTGTGTTTGTGTGCCTGTGTTTGTCCCCCTAGCATTGCTTGACAACCGATGCTGGTGTGTTTACGTCCCCGTCACTTAGCGGTTCGGCAAAAAGAGACCGATAGAATAAGTACTGGGCTTACAAAGAATAAGTCTTGGGGTCGATTTGCTCGACTAAAGGCGGTGCTCCAGCATGGCCGCAGTCAAATGACTGAAACAAGTAAAAGAGTAAAAGAGTACTAAAATCACCACTTGCATCGAAGTTAGTTCAAGCAGAATTTCATTACTTACAAGCATAGGGCACTGCATGAGAGAACGAGTTGGAAAAAAATCCCCATCGACCTGATGTTATACAAGATCGACGAAATTGAGAGAGAACAAGTAGCTCCTATTCAAGCGCGCAGTTATTGGACAATAAATGTCCTCTTTACTCTTTTACTTGTTTCAGTCATTTGACTGCGGCCATCCTGGAGCACCGCCTTTTTAGTCGAGCAAATCGACCCTGGGACTTATTCTTTTGTAAGCCCAGTACTTATTCAATCGGTCTCTTTTGCCGAACCGCTAAGTGACGGGGACGTAAACACACCAGCATCGGTTGTCAAGCAATGCTAGAGGGACAAACACAGACACACAAACATAGACACACACATACATATATATTTATACATATATACGACAGGCTTCTTTCAGTTTCCGTCTACCAAATCCACTCACAAGGCTTTGGTCGGCCCGAAGCTATAGCAGAAGACACTTGCCCAAGATGCCACGCAATGGGACTGAATCCGGAACCATGTGGTTGGTTAGCTAGCTACTTACCACACAGCCACTCCTGCGCCTATTACATTTTGCTGCAGTAACTGTGCACCAATAGATGGAAGTAAAAGAGAGCGATCCAAAGTAAATGGGACCGAGCCAAAATGGATACCTCCCTCCAAAATAACATTAACAAACTCAGGAAAAAATATGACAGTTGGACATTATCATCAAATACAAAGCTAAAAAGGAACTTACGAATCACCAGCTACGACTGCATGATAGATTTTCCAAATAGTTAGGGAACTGCCGCCGAGAATCACTTACAAGCAAACTGATCACCCTCAGATACGATCTACGATCGGTGATTGAAAAGCTTCGGAAACGATAAAGCATAAGTTTGCCAGAAGCCCACAAGATGTATATCGCAGTACGAACAGCAATACCATTAAGGTAGTAATTCTCCTCCCTCGGAAAACCTGGAGTCATTCTGACGGAAAACCTGAAATGTAAACAAAGAACCCCCCCCCCAATGCATGGTTAAACAACCTACGAAGTGAGTATTGTGTAAATGCCTCTCCCAAAATATATAAAATCACCGGTAAAACATCGATGATTATGAAACTGCTGATTTGAAAATCACCTGATTTAGGTTGTATCTCTTTACTTAAATGATAATCTTCTGGAAAGTTCCATAGGTTTTTACAGTTCCATGTATGTATGTATGTATGTATGTATGTATGTATGTATGTATGAGTGTCTCTGTGCGTGCATGCGTATGTATGTATGTGTGTACGTGTATGTATGTATGTATGTATGTATGTAATTATTCAGTTTATTCCAATATTTCTTGCCAATAGAGAAAGAGCCGGTTTCTAACCTAGATCCAAGGCTCCTTCATTGGAATTTTAACATCAACATCAGGGTATGTATGTATGTATGTATGTATGTATGTATGTATGTATGTATGTATGATAGTAGGCTACTTGGACAAAAATCTCACTTTCTACAGGGGAAATCTTCACGACTCTGTTTAAAAAGCAATGGAAGCTGAGGTAGATATACCAGATTGGCTGAGTGTTGCACGGACTACTCTTATCCCCCAGAACAAAGAGACCCATGTAGCCAAAAACTTTCGACTACAAAGGTTATCTGAATATTTTCTCCAAGACCACTGCCAAACAAATGATGTGATAACTGATAAATAGGCAAGAGAGAGAGAGAGAAAAAAGGAGTCTTTGGTTGCGCTGAACAGCTCCTCCTCAACAAAGCTGCTCTTAAGGAGCCCAAGCAACATCGTCATACTCTCTTAGCAAAATGGCTAGACTATAAGAAGGCGTTCGACTCTGTGCCTCACTCATGGATGATAGAACCACTAAACCTTGCCGAAGTATCAACCCCTATAGTGAATATCATTGACAGAGTGACTACAACATAATCCATTACGGTTATCACTGAAAGCTACTACTCTTTACTCTTTTACTTGTTTCAGTCATTTGACTGCGGCCATGCTGGAGCACCGCCTTTAGTCGAGCAAATCAACCCCGGGACTTATTCTTTTGTAAGCCCAGTACTTATTCTATTGGTCACTTTTGCCGAACCGCTAAACAATGCTAGGGGGACAAACACACACACGCATATATATATATACATATATACGACGGGCTTCTTTCAGTTTCCGTCTACCAAATCCACTCATAAGGCTTTGGTCGGCCCGAGGCTATAGTAGAAGCCACTTGCCCAAGATGCCACGCAGTGGGACTGAACCCGGAACCATGTGGTTGGTTAGCAAGCTACTTACCACACAGCCACTCCTGCGCCTATACAAAATAACTAATGTTATGTAGGTCAATATAAAATTTAAGACTCGTTAACGAAAACAAAAAAAGGAAAAAAATACCCAGCCTGCTAGGTATAAAAAACTGTGTAGAAAACGAATATGAAAAAAAAAATTATGCACACGAACGTGGGGTGGGATTACTTTACGAAAATTCAAAAGATCTTATTTTTCCCTCATAACTTTCAGGAAAATGGATATATATTGAGGAAATTTTATAGAAATACCGTTCAAATGGCACAAATTACGATTATAAGGAAATTTCTGGGGAAATTTTTTTCCGACGGACTGTCGGAAAATTCACACGATCCTTTTTTGTTCCCCTCATAACTTTCAGGAAAATGGATATCTTTTAATGAAATTTTACAGAAACACCGTTCAAACAGCATAGATAACGATTATAAAGAAATTTGTGGGGAAAATGTTTTCCGAAAGGGTGGGTAGAGGACTGTCAGAACGTTCCCACGATCTGTTTTATTCCCTTCATAACTTTCAGGATTTTTTTTCACCGGATTCCTGTTTTCGAGACAGGGATTCCGAATATGCAAAAAAAAAACCCCACAAAAAACACGTTTTCAAAATTTCTAAACTCACCACACACACAATTTTTAAATTTTTAACTTTTTTTTTCAATCTACGTGGGAAAATACGGTGATTAAGAATATAGGGGTAAAAAAACAAATTTTCATTCAAACATTATAACCCGAAGCTATAGTGGAAGACACTTTCTCAAATACAAATACACATACACACACACACACATATATATATATATACGACGGACTACTTTCAGTTTACGTCTACCAAATCCACTCATAATGCTTTCGTTGGCCCGAGGATATAGTGGAAGACACTTGCCCAAGGTGCCACACTGTGGGACTGAACCCGGAGCCATATGGTTGGGAAGCAAGCTTCTTACCACACAGCCACTCCTGCGCCTATTATATCAAGGTTTTGTTAAGTTAAAGTTTTTATTATTTTGGAACAAAGAACGCAAACATAGGTGCTGCGCCAGTGACTAAACTTGTATTTTGTTGGGATTATTCTTAATCTCCGTATTTTTCCACGTAGATTGAAAAAAAATTCGACGAAGAGTTAGAAATAAAAATTGCGGGTGAATTGAAAATTTTGCATATTTGGAATCTCTGTCATCGAAAACATAGGAAGCTGGTGTAAAAAAAAAAATTCGTTTTGGTGACCGGGCGCGAAACTAGATCCTGAAAGTTATGAGGAGAAAAAACGGATCGTGTGAACTTTCCGACAGTCCTCTCCTCTCCCCTTCGGAAAACATTTTCCCCAGAAATTTCTTTATAATCGTAATGTGTGCCATTTGAACGGTATTTCTGTAAAATGTCATCAATATATGTCCATTTTCCTGAAAGTTATGCAAGAAAAATAGGCTCTTATGAATTTTCCGAAAGTCCTCTCCTCTCCCCTTCGGAAAACATTTTCCCCAGAAATTTCTTTATAATCATAATGTGTGCCATTTGAACGGTATTTCTGTAAAATGTCATCAATATATGTCCATTTTCCTGAAAGTTATGCAAGAAAAATAGGCTCTTATGAATTTTCCGAAAGTCCTCTCCTCACCCTCCTATGTTCGTTTGCGCGATTTTTTTTCATTTTTATTTTCTACAGTCTTTTTTACACCAAGTAGGCTGGGGTTTTTTTCTGTCCAAGATGATAGTTTATCTGTAACGTTGTTTGTGCTGGCAGAGAATCTCTTGTTAATAAAATGCCAAGGCTACATGCTGGGATGCTTTTTGTTGGTGACTTAAAGTTAAATTCTGGTAACATGATCAACATCAAGAGACAATTTTTATTAGTCACAACATTCTCATGAGACTAGTTTGGGCAAGATAAATGCTTATACACGACAGTCACCTGAGGAAAGATTGTCAACCAGAGAATATGTACATCAATGGCTTGTCTATCTTCCCTATTTCTCATGATGAAAACTACAAGTATCTTAGAATCGATGAGAATGTTGCATAGTTAGTTGTAACAATGCCAGAACAATAAAAGAGTACTTCTGAAGACTGGAAAATATGGACTTCGGTGCTGTCTGCATTTAACAAGACCATGTCTCACAATGATTTTGCAGTACCAACATTTGGGATATTAGACTTGACATTTGACGAGATTTGCATCAAAACTAGAAAGGTACTGACCACCACTGGCAACTTCCACATTAACAATGCTGATGTCCCGTTTGTCTGACCCATTTTTTGTGTATTCACTCTTTGTAGAATGATAATGAAGATTTCAAACTCAATAAACTCATTTACTTTCTAAAAATAATATGTCTTTATTCATTACTTTGATGATTTCGTATATAAAAATATGTAAATATTTGCATGTATCTACTGAAAAAACTGATATGTGTTGCATAAAAATAGAGTGAAATTTTGAAGTCAGCATGAAAAATTAGTCTAAAAAAGTTGGTTTGCATTCATAATGAGTATAATACATTTAATTTTGTTGACCAGAATAATTAATGCATTTACTGAATGTCCTATTTTTTCCTTTCAGAAAAATGTCAGGTTTTATGGTTTTGTAATAATTATTGTTTTTTTTTTTCTTTAATACATTCTTATTGTATAGGGAAGAAACAGTTCTTAATCAAATAAAAAGCAGTATATTACTGGTATTGGCTCTAGAGGGCTGAAAACCAAAGTTAACACTGGTGGGAAGTGAACGAAGAATCTACAAAGGCAAAATTGAATTCTGTTTGGTTGTAATTTGATATGCTGATGTTCCAGTCAAATAATTATTCTCATGCAAGAAATAATAATTAATAGAGACTGCAGATTTTTCTTTCTGTATTGACTCGATTTAAGAAATATTCTTGTTACTACAATTGTGAAGAAAACACAGATATCAATTGCATTTCATCTTATTAACAGATGTATGAAATCCATCGGAAATGATCGTTATTCATACTTTGTATACCGCTATACCTATGTATTAATCCAAGTCTTATGTTATATGCTTCATATCACTGGAACTTTTCAAAGAGAATTCTTACACGAGAAAGCTTATCTTGCATACATAAAACCCTGTCCTTAATTCTTAAAATCGAAACCAAAAGAAGTGTATTCAAGGTGTATTAGACCAGAACAAAGGTTTTTTTTTAATGTCACAAACAAACCAAATTTTGAAACTTCTATATTATTATTGTTGTTGTTGTTGTTGTTATTCTTCTTCTTATTATTATTATCATCATCATCATCATCATCATCATTATTATTATTATTATTATTATTATTACTTTTTTTTTCTTCTTTCAAATTTGCCGAGTGTCTTCCCGATTATTATTATTATTATCATTATTATTATTATTATTAATATTATTATTATTATTATTATTATTATCATTATTATTATTATCATTATTATTATTATTATTATTTATTATAATTATTATTATTATTATTATCATTATTATTATTATCATTATTATTATCATCATCATTATTATTATTATCATTATTATTATTATTATTATTATTATTATTATTATTATTATTATCATTATTATTATTGTTGTTATTGTTGTTGTTGTTGCTGTCCTTGTTTTTGTTGTTGTTAATGCTGTTGTTGTGCTTAGTGCTGTTCTTATTCTTATTTTTATCATCGTCATCATCATTATTGATGATGTCGTTGTTCGCGATAACAATAATAAAGAACTTATTACTGTTGTTGTGTTTCATTATTATTATTATTATTATTATTATTATTATTATTATTATTATTATTATTCCAACAACGACATTGAAGAGATTTACTCACACGAAACAATCTACATCTAATATGGATATGCAGCTTTCAGAAAATATTCGCCTGCTTTTATCTGCGAAGCACAAATGAAAAACAAGATTAGATGGAAACAGATTAGAAATTTGACGCTATGTTACATATATTGAATTGGAAAAGGTCACAGGAATCTAGGTTTATTCCTACAAATGTCCTTGTTAGATGCTTTTGTTATAGTTTCAATTGGTCCCCATGTTTGCTCTGCTGAATAAAAGTTAGAAATAAAATTGAAGCAAAATGGGATTCTTTTTTTTTTATATGTAAGTCTGATATTGATTAAGTTATATTAAATATTGACTCAGAAAATAAATTTGTATTTATTATAAGCCCAATCATAATCGCATATTCGTGTTTACACACTCGTGTAAAACACAGACATAGATGTGTGTGTGTGTCAGTGCGTGTGTGTGCGTGTGTGCAAGTATATGTGTGTGTGTGTGAGCACATGTGTATAAATAATGTTTGCATATAGAAGATAATGGTTAGAAACCACAAATGCTTTTGTATCATGATGATATATGCATATATGCATATGTACACACATACATACATATACACACACACACACACACACACACATACACACATACATACATACATACACACATATATACATACATACATACATACATACATACATAGACACATGCATACATACATACATACATGCATACATACGTACATACATACATACATACATACATACATACATACATACACACATGCATGCATACATATATACATACATGCATACATACATATATACATACATACATACATACATGCATACATGCATACATGCATACATACATACATACATACATACATACATGCATGCGTACATACATACATACATTCATACATACATACATATATACATACATACGTACATACATACGTACATACATACATACATACATACATGCATACATACATACAAGTATGTACCTAAGCATAGATGAAAATGTATCATATGAAGGCACTGTGAATAAAGATAAAGTGACCTGAGAATATTACACCAGGCTTAGGGAAATATGAAAGTCGGAACTCTCCTCTCACAGCAAAACAATATCCTACAATACATTTGCAGTATCAGTGCTGATCCCAACATTTCGGGATACTTGATTGGTCTGTAGAGGAAATCCACTCCATAGATATCAAAACCCACAAAATCCTGACAACAACTGGGAACTTCCACAGAAACAGTGATGTTGAAGGTGGTAGAGGCCTGAGATCGGTGCAGATGGCCTTCGAATGCCATATGGTATCACTCAAGCAGCACTTGCTAAGCAACAGCAGCAAAAATATATATATGCAAATGCAGTACTGAAAAGAAAAGTGAGCAACATTGTACGAGTTAGCAGTGAGTTCCTCAAGAAGCACTCTCTCCCTGATGATCTCCTATACAGCCCCAAAGCAGCTGGGCTCCCTTACCTCAGAGAAGACCTTGATGGAACGTGCTCAGCATACAAAACAAAGACTATGCACAGGTATGTTGCCGGAAGCTTGAAGAAGACAATAGAATCGACACGAAGTGCAGCCTCTCTTGGACACAAGACTACTACATCACATCATACTTTGAAGGCTATGTGTTTGCAATCCAGGAACAGGAGATTGCCACAAAGTACCTGATGAACAAGAGAGACAGTAAAGCTCTTGTAATCCTGGGGGGCAACTGCATGTGTAGGCTATGTCATGTTTCTGTGGAAGACATTACGCATGTGATTAACAGCTGTCCTAAAATGTTGTCATGGTACTACCTCCTTATGCGGCACTGTGTTGTTGCCAGAACAATTTACTATACGATTTGCAAAAAAGACTGTCCTGAAATAAACTTAGAAAATCCCTCTGTTATGGAATACATTCATAAACACCAACTCAAGGAATATTCTGGTATATAATAAATGTCACCCCTCCTCCTTTGGCTTACAGTAATTCACAAACTTTAAATGGCCTACTCCCCAGTCTTGCTAAATTTGATGACAACAAGGAATTTCTAGTTTCATCTTCTGACTACTAAAGGTTTAGTTTCTGACCCATGATATGAAGTGTAGTTTCTTATCCAAGATACGAAGTGTAGTTTTTGACCCAAGCTGTATCATTAAGAAGTGCTATGTGATCAATTTTTTGTCTACCCAACATACCTATTTCTTTACTACCCACAAGGGGCTAAACACAGAGGGGACAAACAAGGACAGACAAATGGATTAAGTCGATTAGATCGACCCCAGTGCATAAGTGGTACTGAATTTATTGACCCCGAAAGGATGAAAGGCAAAGTCGACCTCGGCGGAATTTGAACTCAGAACGTAACGGCAGACAAAATACGGCTACACATTTTGGCTGGCGTGCTAATGTTTCTACCAGCTTGCTGCCTTTGTCTACCCATCATGCACTGGACTTTGATTTTGTAATTGCACCAGCTTCATCTGTTGTTACCAAATATGATGCATGTTAAGCATTTTGATATTTTTTACATAAATGATGAAAATGCAGCTTATCTTTGATTCAATTCTAAACACATTCTTTTAAAACATTCCTTATTTGGAACTTTTTAAAATTTTGAATATGTTGTCAATAAATGTTGCTTCAGTCCAGCTGGATTTAAGCTATAATTTAAAACCTTTCTATATTCATCATCGTTACCAACGTCGCTTCACTGGCACCTGCGTCGGTGGCACGTGTAAAAAGATTCGAGCGAGGTCATTGCCAGTACCGCCTGACTGGTCCCTGTGCAGGTGGCACATAAATGGCACCCACTACACTCTCGGAGTGGTCGGCATTAGGAAGGGCATCCAGCTGTAGAAACTCTACCAGATCAAGACTGGAGCCTGGTGCAGCCATCTGGTTGCCAGCCCTCATTCAAAACCGTCCAACCCATGCTAGCATGGAAAACGGACGTTAAATGACGATGATGATGATGATGATGATGATGATGATGATGATTCCATATTGTTTCTTGATATTGTCAGTCCATGTGAAATCATAAGCAAAAAAATTCAATACTTTATTCTCCTATTTTTATTTTTATTTTTTATTTTTTTTTTTGCTTTCTTCGTGATAAGATTTGATGTTGTTCTTGAAGACGAACTTGCTGTAACAGATCTTTTGTTGTTGCTGGTGTTCAATCTATTAATTTGAATTATTACTGATTTTTAATCATTTAACTATTGGGGCTGCAATTTATTAATTACAGAAAATTATAATTGCTGAAAACATTTCTCTCCTGTGCACATGCATTGAAAACATTCCTAAACTATTTTATACCATACTGTGTACCACCTTTAGGAACCACTTCTCATTTATTGCCAAATTTCAACACTTCAGGAGAATATATCCTGAATTATTATCCTGATATCAAAACTAGTACTTTTATTGAATCAGGAATTACTGTGAGAATTGTATATAAATTTGTTTTCAGTCAGGCAATGTGTATCATCAGATATCTATGTTGCATGGATGCAATACTTTCCTCCACCTATGCATGTTGCCGTATATATATATCGGTAGATATGTGTATGTGTGTACACATGCATATATGAATATACGCATATGTTCATACATATATACATTCATACAGACAAGTATGCATGCATACATACATACATACAAACATACAACCATACATACATACATACATACATACAGACAGACAGACAGGCAGACAGACAGACTGGCAGGCAGGCAGGCAGGCAGGCAGACAGACAGATTAATTTAAAAAGTACATTCCCAGATTCTCTAATGAAATTAAGAAACAAATATCTCTAATTAGCTTAACAACTTCAGAAAGCAACACTACATTCTCCACCATAATATGGAGCCCACTCAACCATAAATATTAATTACAATATAATGCACTTTTCATCCCTTCCATAAATTATAGATCCTTAATTGTTTTAACAGCTTATATTTTAATTAGCTTTAATAAAAAAGATAAGGAATAAAAGAAAAAATACAAAATCTACAAATGACCACCAGCAAAAAATATGCACCCAAGCCTTTAAAATGTTTTTGACCAAAACAAAATTCCCAGTAACAGAATCATTCTATCATGAACATTAATGTTTCTAAATATAAAGCACACAACCATTCTTATTTAACAAAACCAACTTGGTCAAAAAACAAATTGCCTTAATTTTATATATGTATATCAAAATCAAATCGATGACTGGCATTCGTGCTAGCGGGGTGCAAAGAGCACCATACGAGTGTGATCATTGATAGAGCGGCTATTCAAGTATGATCGTTACCAGTGTTGCCTTACTGGCACTTATGCCTGTGCTAGTAGGGTGCCAAGAACACCATCCGAGCGTGATCGTTGCCAGAGCAGCCAACTGGCTTCCATACCCGTGGCACATAAAAGGGCACCATTCGAGCGTGATCGTTACAAATGTCACTTCACTGGCACCTGTGCCGGGGGCCCGTGTAAAAAAGATTCGAGCGAAGTCGTTGCCAGTACCGCCTGACTGGCGCCCATGCTGGTGGCACGTAAAAAGCACCCACTACACTCTCGGAGTGGTTGGCATTAGGAAGGGCATCCAGCTGTAGAAATTCTGCCAGATCAAGATTGGAGCCGGGTTCAGCCATCTGGCTCACCATCCCTCAGTCAAAATCGTCCAACCCATGATAGCATGGAAAGCGGACGTTAAATGATGATGATGATGAATGATGATGATTCTGCAAATAAACAGACCAATAAAAATAAAATAACAGAAAATACAGACAAATACCAGGCTATAGAAAAAATAAACAATGAAAAAGTACAAATGAAAAACTAATCAAAAGATGTGAAATCAAAACAGTAAACTGATACAAACAGGAAATGAAACCCACACCAATGAATATAATGTACCTATTTCTTTATTACCCACAAAGGGGCTAAACACAAAGGGGACAAACAAGGACACAAAGGGGAATCGGCGGAATTTGAACTCACAACGTAACGGCAGACAAAATACCGCTAAGCATTTCGCCCGGCGTGCTAACGTTTCTGCCAGCTCACCACCTTAGAGAAATGGAATGCTTACAGCACCTAGGTTTCCCAAGCGGTCACCCATCTAAGTACTAACTAGGCTCGATGTTGCTTAACTTCGGTGATCTGATGAGAACCAGTGCTTTCAACGTGATATGGCCGTACCACTGAATACTTATATTGATTTGCGTGAATATTAACAGAAACATGAATTCTGAAATTAACATTCAGTTTCAATAAACATACACACATGTACATGCATGTGTGTATATGTGTCAAATAAACATCAAATTGCTCCTTCCCAAACAGAAACTGCAGGAGGTACTTAAAGATATTGTTAGCACTTTCTCTTCATGGTGACCAAAGCTTGTTGGAAGCACTTCTGTATCTTCAGTAAGAAGCATCTCAGGATCACAAGAATTTCATTCTTGAGTCACTACACTTTACCTGGGTGGAGATAGTGAGACAAGCAAGCCTTCACCAACAGAATGGGTCCATCTTCTGCAAGAAGCGATGTACTGAACTTTCTGAAAGTTGTGGCAACCAGCTGCTATGAGGAATGCAGCTGTGTCATCACAGTTGCTGTGAGATGTCAAGTCTGTCTTCTTAGGGAACTGTAAGTTCTGCTACCAAAATGGATTTTGTTTGCCCAGGTAGAAGAACTATGTTTGATTGGAATGGTATTACTGTCACCAGTTCTACTCAAAATATGGTTCATGGTGCAAAGTGCTGCTCCACACTGTTTGCAGGTTTACTAAAGATTTACACTGTAGAAAATTTCACTAACATGATAAAATCTTGAGAAAGGCATTATGGGTTGATGCGCAATATCTGTGGTCCTGTTAGTGGCTGCCATGAATGTACTACTAAAGATAAGAGTAATACAGTTTAGAGGACCAAAGACTGATTACAATAAAATACATCCATTCTGCAAAGCCCTCATGGACAATATAATGCAAAGGGTATCCAGGATCAAAAGTTCACTGAAGGGGTCAGCTGCTTGGTTGTGTATGAAATTCAGTGCAGGAGATTTGTTGAGTAAACGTAACTAAAAGAAAGCTGACAAACATCTTCAGTATTCATGGATCCGAGATTCTAACAAATCTGGTAAAAAGAATCTTGTGCATTTGGATGAATTACGACAACACCCAAAGGACACCAGCACAACTCTACTGAGCTTCTGGTTCAGGGTAATTGACACTAGGCTTATATCCAAATTACAAATATTCGTTTCTGTTGTATGACTTCACCATGACTTGTGTAGAAACAATGCAGTGATTGTACAGAATTTTCATCCCAAAATGGCTGGTTGTTTCCCCAACTTTCACTTCAGCTAGCCCTTGCAGCAAGACCTCCAAGATCTCCTTGTATATTCCTAAGGTCAAACTTACATTGCTAATATCTGATGATGTCAGACATATCAATAAGACTATAAATGGCAGTAGGAAGTGGAAGCCCCAGGAAACTGGATGTGCATTGGAAGTCTGCAACCAGTTTGTTGAGTCAACTCAAGATGTGTACAGGTCGAGCTGATGAGGATTGTAGGGTTTGTTGATTTGGGAGAGAAAATATGAAATAAAAGTTCAGAGTGTGTGATTGATGAGGTCAGTGATTGGGGTTGCTCATGTAGGGGATGAAATGAAATAATGTAGGCACAGGAGTGGCTGTATGGTAAGTAGCTTGCTTACAAACAACATGGTTCTGGGTTCATTCTCACAGCAGGGCACCTTGGGCAAATGTCATCCACTATAGCTTTGGGCTGACCAAAGCCTTGTGAGTGGATTTGGTAGACGGAAACTGAAGGAAGCCCGTTGTATATATGTATATAAATATATATATATATATACATATATATATGTATGTGTGTGTATATGTTTGCGTGTCTGTGTTTGTTCCCCCACCATTGCTTGACAACTGATGGTGGTGTGTTTACGTCCCTGTAACTTAGTGGTTCGGCAAAAGATACCGATAGAATAAGTACTAGACTTACAAAGAATAAGTCCTGGGTCGATTTGCTCAACTAAATGTGGTGCTCCAGCATGGCCACAGTCAAATGACTGAAACAAGTAGAAGAGTAAAAGAGTAAAAGAGTAGGGGGTGGAGATGTAGATATATCCAGTTATAATGTCTGCATTATAATTGGATAACTTTTTGTGTACTATGTATCTTGTGTATCATGTATCTGTTTCATTTAGGTAATCTTTGTATATAAAAGTGAGGTTGTGTGCTGTCTGTCTCCTACGATTTAGATTCCTAACTACTCCCACATTTTGCGGTGCAGTTTAACCAAAACTGGGTATCTTATAGTCGTGATTCATATCGAGCCCTTCTGGGTATTAGTGCGCGCCTACGATGAGTCTACGATTTTAAAAAAAATTTACCATCAATTTATCCCATTTTTTAATGCATTTTTGGCATATATAAGGGAAGTAACTCTCTAAAAATTTATTATTAAATCTCAGAACGTAAAAAGCTACAGTAACACCTGCCCCTTTGTGGTTAGCCATATTGAGATGGCTATTATACTTTACATCTCTAAAAATGCTTATATAGTTATTTCCCTTACAAACCCGAGCAACGCCGGGCGATACTGCTAGTATGGCATAAGAGGTTATATCTAGAAAGTTGGATATCAGGTTGTTCGGCAGTTAAAAAGAAGTAGACCCTCAAGTATATATGGAATATTATATTTATTTTTGCATTTCAGAATGGTCATTTTGCCAGTTTAGCCAATAAAAACACACGCACTATATATTTGGTGTTACTTTCCTCCAGTGTTATCTATTTTTTACATTAATCTTAATCTTATTTTGGCCTGAGTTCTTTCATCACACTCCTGTGACCTCATCAGTGGTCCTTTGCTTTCTTCTTTCTTATTTGTGTCTCTCCTTACTAACTGTCAGCCATTTTATATTCCTATTGTATGTGTCTTCATTTGCGCATGCTTATATCTCTATGTGCGTCTATGTTTATTTAGTGTGTGTATGTGGGGAGATGCCTGTAATATTTGTATCTTCTGTTTATATACGTTCGTGTAATTTGTTTTTGTTTTTGTTTATTCTTATTTTGTTCATGTGTTTACACCCACTTATTATTATTATTATTATCATTATTATTATCATTTTCATTATTATTATTATTACGTATGCTTGTATGTATGTATGTATGTATAACATATGTATGTATGTATATTTATTTTGACTGGCCATGAAAGAGTAAAGCTACCCCACTGTCAGAAGTTGTTGAACATAACTAAAAAGAGAAGAACCAACATTGAAGCAACTTAAATTGATTAGTGAAGAGTCTCCATCAACATAGTTCAAAATTTAATATATAAACCCAGTATGGTGGCGAGCTGGCAGAGACGTTAGCATGCTGGGTGAAATGCTTAGTGGTATTTCTTCTGTCTTTATGTCTGAGTTCAATTTCCACCGAGGTCAACTTTGCATTTCATCCTCTTGAGGTCGATAATTAAGTACCAGTTGTGTACTGGGGTTGATCTAATCGAATGGCCCCCTCCCTGGAAATTTCATGCCTTGTTCCTAGAGTAGAAAAGAAGCCGCAAATCCTTCATATGTATGTATGTATGTATGTATGTATGCATGCATACATGCATGTATGCATGTATGCATGTATGCATGCATGCATGAGTGCATGCATGCATGCACGCACGCACGCACGCACGTACGGATGCATGTTGCATGGTCGGGTCGTTGGCGACTAAACTGGCAACCCCACCAGCTTGCTTGGTGAGGAGGGTGTTTATTGGACACCCTGCGGGATGAAAAACAAAACCTGTCAAAGGGCGGAGGAACTCCTGAGAGTCAATGGCCATCCAATAAATGTCTTAGGGCTGTATCATGCATGGGGACATAGAAATAATTGGTCTGAATACCCGATCGCGCGGTTAAACCATTGGGAGTGAAGGACTCCTAGCCTTTGTTAAGGCATCCTTCTAGGAGAAGGTAACTCTGGTAACTGGGATAACTCTGACATAAAACCTGTGGCTCAGTGGTTACCGATGATGTTGACTTGTTCTTCTTTTCGGATTATGGCTGCTGTTGCTTAGTGAGTGGGATTGACTCAGTGCACAGCCTTTCCTCACTTTAAAAAAAAATCTTCTTGCACAGGCAATGCATGATAATAACATTGATTAAGCTTCGTGCAATGGCCATACTCGATAATGAGGGGGCAGCTACCATGTATGTATGTATGTATGTATGTATATATGTATGTATGTTTGTATGTATGTATGTATGTTTGTATGTATGTATGCAGGTGTTTTATGTATGTATTCTCATGCATATAGTTGCATATCTTGACATGTTCATATATATTTAAATGATAAATTTCTGGAATGTTTTACAGATTTTCACAGTTCCAGTGATGGATTGGATCTGCAGTCTTTGGATTAGCTTTCTCCTCTCTGGTTTTGAGAAGCTTAATTTCTCAAGATCGGTACATGCATGCATGTATGTATTTATGTATGTACGTACGTACATATGTATGTCTGTCTGTATGTCCTTACCATATGGCATGTTTTCAGATATTTTTAGACACCCTGTCTGATTGCAGTCAGTTTCTTTCAAAGACTGAGAGAAAGGCAAAAGAAGTAACTCCAGTACTGGACTTTATTAATTTCAAAAGCAAACGTGACCTCTTCAGGATTTGAACAAATATTAGGTCATCAAGTATGAAATTTATAGTAAGGCATATGGTAAACTTTGACAGCTGCTCATTTTGGGCCATTATTATATTTTGACAATTTTTACTTTTTGTTGGTAAGCTGACACATTTATTTTTTTTATTCTAACTCATTTTGTGCTTTATAAAGTATTTACAAATCGTTTTTTGCTATTTTTGTTTAGAGATGGATAAGTCAGAAATTCGTACAGTTTTGAAATATGAGTTTTTTCTTGGAAATACAGCATCACAGACAGCTCAGAATATTAGAGGAGTATTTCATTCTAATGTTATTACACAGCAGACAATATCAGATTGGTTTGTAAAGTTTCATTCTGGTAACTTTGACCTCACAAATGAGCAATGCAGTCGACCAGAAACAAAGGTGGATAATGATGAACTGAAAGCTACCATTGAGTCAGATCCATCTCAAAGTGCCCGTGAATTATCATTGTTGTTTGATGTTAGCAAGCAAATAATATTGACTCACTGAGTTCAAATCAGTAAAGTGAAAAAGTTGGATAAGTGGGTTCCACATGAACTCAATGAAAATCAAAAACAGCAGCGTTTGGAAACCTGCATCATGCTACTTTCTCGTCACAAAAATGAATTATTTTTTAATCGAATTGTAACATGTGATGAGAAATGGATCCAATACAACAACAGTAAACGTTCAGCACAATGGTTGGACAAAGACAAACCACCAAAACACAGTCCAAAAAGCAAAATTTATCAAAAGAAGCTGATGGTGTGTGTTTGGTGGTCTGGTGTAGGTGTGATCCATTATGATTTCATTAAACCTGACTCATCAATCACGACCGAAATATACTGCAGCCAACTGGACCAATTGATACAGAAACTTACAAAAAAAACAGCCTAGATTAGTCAACAGATCCACTCCTATTTTATTGCAAGACAATGCCAGACCACACATCGCAAAAATGACATTTGTGAAACTATAGGAGTTGAGGTTCGAAGTTCCCCATCATCCACCATACTTACCTGATCTTGCCCCCACTGATTACCACTTCTTCCAGAATTTGGATAACTTTTCGATAGGAAAAAAATTTTATTTCGACAATACTGTAAAACAGGCCCTCCAAGATTTTATTGACTCTAGATTGCCAGGTTTTTATAGTTCTGAGCTGGACAAGCTACCGCTGAAATGGCAAAAGTGTATTGACAATATGGGTGCATACTTTGATGAATAAAATTATTCCTTGTATCTATAAAACATTAACATACTTTTTTTCTTTTCTACAAATTTCATACTTGATGACCTAATACCACAAGGCATTAGATCTGACATTTTGATAAGTTTACCAATTCTCTGCCTACATTAATAAATGTAAAGTTACATCCAAACTTAGTACATTTATGCAATAAATTTAATGAAACAGAATGAAAACAAAAGATTGAGTTTTATGTATTTCTTTATTTCTTTCTAAAACTTTTCTCTAAAACAAGACAGCAATTAAAATGATGGTTTCTTTATGATATGCAAAATATTTGGAGGGGTACTAAAAATACCTGGAATTATACATTCTGAAACCATTATTAAAGCAGTCCTCATCAATAATTCTTTAATAATCATAAAATATAGAACTAGCTTCAGTGCTTTTGATGAGGAAATAGGGATGTCAATGAAGGAGTATTTAGAACACTCATTATATATAGTTTGTGTCATTGCAAACACATTTATAATAATGCTTTGCTTTGTTTTTAATAAAACTCTTTCTAAGCAATGCTTAGAATATTTATTTTCTTGTATTTTTGTTGGGTGATCCATTTGTTTACTTTGTCAACTACGTATTTGAACTCAGATCATAGATAATTGAAACATGGCATTTTGTAAAGTGCACAGAGTCTAAGAAATTATTTTTGGTTAAAATTCCAAAGGATAAATTAATTGGGTGTGCTTGATTTCACTTTAAATAAGTGAAACAATATGGTAGTGAACTAGAACTATAAGGCAACCATTTTTATATTGCTACCAAATATACTACCTTAAAAATAATAGCAATATAATTAGGAGAATATACTAATGACAATTTTAATCAGCATTATCATACTCTAACCAAATGTTTCAATATACATACATTCAGGTATAAAATATTAAAAAATTATAATTCTATACACATAAGGCATGATTCATATAATTTTTTCATTTGTTTATGGATATTTTCTTGAATAAATACTTGGGAAATAGAAAAGAAAAAACTTATTAATATTTGATACAGAAAAAACATAAAGAAACAAAATAATATGAATTGGAAAATCCAATAATTTGGCTGCTATAATAAACAAATTTCTCTCTTCCAATAACAATTGTGTTTGCTGTGTTTTTTTAGAGTTGAGAAATATTAAAGATAGTGTATAATATATTCCTTAGTTTTCAAAATTTTTTAAGTAAATCATAACTACAAAAAAAAAAGCTAGGAAAAAACAACAAAGACGAAATATATTTGATATTTATGTAGTGAGATATATTTAATAGGAGTCACAGTTAATCAGAATGTATGGGAGACAACTCCATACTCAGTTTGCTTTGCACTATTTGTCAGCATATATATTACTAAAGATCAGTGATTCTCAACATATGACCCTTGGAGTGGGGTCCACATAAGATTTTATTGCTAAAATTTATGTTAAATTTATTGGTTAAAATACAACAATAGGCAAAATATTTTAACAACTTTTTATAAAATTCCTAAAATAATTATAAAAATATAATAGGGTCTTTTTTTTTCTAAATGGAATGGTTATGAGGGTCCAGGAGAGTAAAATAGGAATTGAAAGGATCCATAGGAGAACAATGGTTGAGAACCACTGCTCGATACCATTACCAGTACAATTTTTCTGTGTTTTCTGCTTCTTGCAAGTTGTATTCTGTTCTTGTCAGTGAAAATAATATTCCTCATCAGTTAATATTTTTTTACTTCATGTCAGAATATACTTTGCTTTCCATGTTCTTGATTCTTTAATATAGTTTTAACTCCATATCTATCTAATTATGAAGTAAAGCTTGCTTCAGACAAAGTTAATTTTGCCAGCATTTTACAAAAGGAAATGTTTTGAACTTATTTCTTCTTGCGGTGCACCTGAGCACAGTATACAATAATTTCATTATTATTATTATTATTATTATTATTATTATTATTATGATTATTATTATTATTATTCTAGGATTGAAAATGATTAAGTATCAATTTGTTGTAAGAAAATTATTTCTACAGATGGATGTTCTACTGCTAACTGCCGAGTGGAAGTTGTACTTATTTTCAGCTCCACATGCAGAGCAATATACCTTCATTTGCATAAAAATAAAAATAAAAAAAAGGGGGAAAAAAAATACAGTACTTCTTTTAATTTCATGAACTGAAGGATGCATCATTTTATAGAAATATTCTTAATAATGCTGTATGGATTACAAATTCTATGGATTTTAAAAAGTACTTCTTAAAAGTAATTTTCATTATAATTCATAAAAATAATTTTTTTTTCTTAACATTATCTACAATTCAAAACAAAAGTGCTTCTGAGGTTTATAAATATTTACAGAAAAAAAAAGAAGAAATTACTTGCATTTTTGCTGTATTGCTGCAACAAACAATAACATCAAGAAGCATATATGATAACACATGCACACACAGTTTGATCATGCATTCCAAATTTATATTTAGGAAAATTGTATCAGCAGTATTAATCAGTAATATTGATGGATGTACTTATTGTTTAGTTTTTGGAACTTATTTTCAAAAAAGATTGCTTTCTTTTAGAATTATTATGACAATTCTTTTTTTAAGTAATATTTGAAAATAAAATAAATGAGATGAAATTGATACTGTGGTAGCAGTGCAATATTAATGATATTATAATCTAATGGATTCACTCCCTTTATCAATTGATAAGGTATTCCTCTTTTTCATGCCCACTGGAGTTGCTTGTCTTTCTGCAGGTTGGATAACATAGCTAGAATTAAAAAGAAATATAAGTCCCATTTAATATCTAATTTGCTTTCAAAAATATTTCATATAATTTCCATTAGATATAATTTTCATTTTCTAATATTCTACTTTTAGAATATGGAATATTAGCTAACAGATAATTTCAAGTAAGTGAAATATCATCCGAAAAAAGGGAAAGTAATAATTAGCTTAAATATCTTACAAATTAGAAATATACAAGTGAAAACTTAATAACAATTATAACAATGTCACTGGTTATATTTTTGTCATTAGAAAAGTTAACAAAGTGTATGTCAATACTGAAGTTTTCAAATTTTACAATGCTTCAAAAGTGTTCATATATATTCTTACCATTATTTATAGGGAGAATTTACGAAAAAAAACAAAAGACGAAGCCCGGTGGTGTACAAAACAAACAGATGTATTAGTATAATGCTCAGGAATAGAAAAAGTCTTTTATGTTTCGAGCCTATGCTCTTCTGCAGATAGTGACACAGACAAAACAAGGAGAACAAAATGTGTGTAGTGGCTAACAATTTGAAAACTGGATAAATGTAGTTTCACTTCCATTTTATAGCCATTTTAATTAGATAATATATATCAGGAAAAATATCTTAACTATTTCACTGTATTTGAGGGAGCCATTATCCCTATTAACAAACATACACACACTGGTTCTATTTCACTTCTTAGAAACTTGTAAACAGGTTGCTAGTGCAAGCACAGTCAGTCAAAAGCTCCATATACAGAATGCCAGGTTTCAGGAGTCATCAGGGGCTGATGCTCTGTAAAGCTTGTCTATAGGAAGGCGTTTGGAGGGCCTTCCTATTACTCTTTACTCTTTTACTTGTTTCAGTCATTTGACTGCGACCCCAAAAACTTATTCTTTGTAAACCTAGTACTTATTCTATCAGTCTCTTATGCTGAACCGCTAAGTTATGGGGATGCAAATACACCAGCATCGGTTGTCAAGCGATGTTCTGGGGACAAACACAGACACACAAATGCACACACACAGATATATATACATATATATGCGACGGGCTTCTTTCAGTTTCCGTCTACCAAATCCAGTCACAAGGCTTTGGTCGGCCCGATGCTATAGCAGAATACACTTGCCCAAGGTGCCACGCAGTGGGACTGAACCCGGAACCTTGTGATTAGTAAGCAAACTACTTACCACACAGCCACTCCTGCACTTATTGGCAAGCTTTACAATGCATCGGCCCCACTCGCTAACATGAGGCCTCACCTACTGTTTCGACTGACTAATATTCAACCTCAAGTTCATTTAGGGGATCATCACCTCTCAGCCAGGTTTCATCATTCCTCTTCAGCCATATCCAATGGCTGGCCCAGTCAACCGTTGCCTGGATCTCTTTCAAGATGATATTTGTTTGTCAATATTGGACACCAATGGACAGCAGCCACCATCACAGGCTGGTCCTAATAAACTCCATACATCGAACTAGTCAACTAGTTAAGCAATTAACCAATCAACTAATCAATTGCATAATTAATTATTTGGTCAGTCAGTCAATCAGCTAGGTCTATTTGAGTATTTTTTGTTGCCTTTCAAGATCTCAATGATACACTCTCTTTACTCCAGGTCTGTCTGTCTCCTAGTTTACAGATTCTATATTTATAAGGATACTAGCAGTATTGCCCGGTGTTGCTCGGGTTTGTAAGGGAAATAACTATATAAGCATTTTTAGAGAGTTATAGCCAAAAAATAGCAAAAAAATGCATTAAAACTGGAAAAAAATTATGGTAAATTTTTTTTTAAATCGTTGACTCATCGTAGACATTTTTAGAGAGTTACTTCCCTTATATAATAGCGAAAAAAATGCATTAAAATGGAAAAAAATGCATTAAAATGGAAAAAAATGCATTAAAATGGAAAAAAATGATGGTAAATTATTTTTTAAATCGTAGACTCATCGTAGACGCGCGCTAATACCCCGAAGGGCTCGATATGAATCACGACTATAAGATACCCGGTTTTGGTTACACTGCACCGCAAATTGTGGGAGTAGTTAGGAATCTAAATCATAGGAGACAGACACACAACTTCACTTTTATATATAAAGATTAGTGAAAAGCTATTTGAGAGAGAACAAAAGGATATGTGTGTGTGAATGCATGTGTGTGTGTGTGTGTGTGTGTGTGTGTGGTGAGTGTGTGTGTGTGCATGCGCACATGCACATCCGTGAATGTGCACAGTGTGAATCCTGTGCAAGTTTTAGGTGGTTGAATGTTTATTTATTTATTCTATTCTATTCATTTTATGATCTTTTCATGTGTAGGTGGGCTTCAGTTCATGCGTGTGCAAGTATAGACATTCAAGTCCAGTTGTTTTAAGGATTTGTCGGAAGTGGGATGGATCAAATTACAATTTAATGACTGTTTGCATCTTTCATTCTAATAATTCAAGTGAATAAGGAATTTATCTACCAGTATATTATATGTCACACACACACATGCTAAGCATATAAACAGACTCACATAAAACACTCTGATAAATGTTTATCAACACACCAATGTATGCTTACTAACATACCAGTTTGTGCTTACTAACACACAAACCAATAAATACTCTTTTTTACTTGTTTCAGTCATTTGACTGTTGCCATGCTGGAGCACTGCCTTTAGTTGAGCAAATCGACCCTAGGACTCATTCTTCATAAGCCTAGTACTTATTCTATCGGCCTCTTTTTGCCGAACTGCTAAGTTACAGGGACATAAACACACCACCATCGGTTGTCAAGTAATGTTGAGGTGACAAACACAGACACACAAACATATACACACACGTACATATATATATATATATATATATATATATAATATATATATATATATATATATATATATATACATATATATGACAGGCTTCTTTCAGTTTCCTTTCTACCAAATCCACTCACAAGGCTTTGTTCGGCCCGAGGCTATAGTAGAAGACACTTGCCCAAGGTGCCACGCAGTGGGACTGAACCCAGAACCATGTGGTTGGTAAGCAAGCTACTACCACACAGCCACTCCTACGCTTATTTACCTATGACATGTTGTTGCTGAAATACATTAATTTACAAATACACACACATTTACCTAATTACACATGTATGTTTGGTAAATAGTCTGCTGTGTGTACATATGTATGAATAGCAATGTTATAATCCAAGCTTAATGTATGTCACGGAATTATCAAATCTGATTCATATGGCTAATTGAGCATCAAATTATTATCTCCCCAACTGATCAAATTTGATGATTTATGGAGGCTGTTGATCACTTATTTATGTAATCAAATTATCAGTAGCAATATGTAAATATAAGTGGATGATGCCTAAGGGAATACTGTCCCTATTGATGGATGATATAATAAGATATTAGTAATCTGAAAATTTTTGTTAGAAGTAAAGACACAAAATGGTGGTAGATGGCAGCAGTGAAGGTGGTGGTGTGTTCGTGGTGGTGTTGGTGTTGATGTTGGTGTTGGCGACAACGGCAAGGATATTTAAAATGTTTGAATTGGTGTAATGATATATTTCTTATCTATCTAATACACTTTGATTAATGATGAAGATATTGTTTTGATGCAATGTAATGACTTCATCATCATCATCATCATCATTGTTTAACGTCCGTTTTCCATGCAAGCATGGGTTGGATGGTTCAACTGGGGTCTGGGAAGCCAGAAGGCTGTGCCAGGCCCAGTCTGATCTGGCAGTGTTTCTACAGCTGGATGCCCTTCCTAATGCCAATCACTCCGTGTGTGTAGTGGGTGCTTTTTACATGCCACTTGCACAGGTGCCAGACAAGGCTGGCAAACGGCCACGATCGGATGGTGCTTTTTACGTGCCACCAGCACGGGGGCCAGACGAGGCTGGCAAATGGCCACAATTGGACTTCTGATACAAAAATACAGCAGAACTCTTCCTTGATGTATACTAAGTGAGAAATTCTGAATATATGCCAATACCTATAATTAGGTATTTCTTACATGTATATTTTGAAATAAACATATATTTAGAGGTAAAAACTGTATTATTTTCATATCTAGTTCTAACTACTAATATCTCAATAGATAACCTAAAAGAAAACTCAGTTTAGAAACCAAGATGTCTTACATAAACATTCTTTTCTACTTTAGGCACAAGGCCCAAAATTTTGGGGGAGGAATGCCAGTCGATTAGATCGACCCCAGTATGCAACTGGTACTTCGTTTATCGACCCCCAAAAGGATGAAAGGCAAAGTCGACCTCAGTGGAATTTGAACTCAGAATGTAAAGACAGACGAAATACCTATTTCTTTATTACCCACAAGGGGCTAAACACAGAGGGGACAAACAAGGAAAGACATAGGTATTAAGTCGATTACATCGAACCCAGTGTGTAACTGGTACTTAATTTATCGACCCCAAAAGGATGAAAGGCAAAGTCTGCCTCGGTGGAATTTGAACTCAGAATGTAAAGACAGACGAAATACCGCTAAGCATTTTGCTCGGCATGCTAACGTTTCTACCAGCTCACTGCCCTTGTTTTATATAAATATTGTGAAGATTAATACTCGCGGTTAAATATAGTTTAGAACAAACAAAAGAAAAAGAAACCTTGATGGCATCACATCAATTAACATTTCAGTCGTTAAAAAATTAGTGGTAAAAGATAAAAAGAATTGATTATATTCAGTTGTTTTAGTTTAGTAGAACTTTGTATAAGGCTACATCCAGTTCTTTTTATCAACAATGATTTACTGTTGAGGTGATATGAATAACACTCTACTTAAATCAAATACTTAGCTTGAATATCTTATGATTACAGATGTTTCAAATATGACCATCCAATATTTTAATCAGACACCAGGTATCAAGGTCTACGTTATCTAAGGTGATCTCCTTTCAGGCAGAGCTATAAGATCCTTAAGAACTATGTTATTTAGTACTAGCAGCATCGCCCGGCGTTGCTCGGGTTTGTAAGAGAAATAACTATATAAGCATTTTTAGAGAGTTAATTCCGTTATATAATATCAAAAAATGCATTAAAAATGGGAAAAAATTATGGTAATTTTTTTTAAATCATAGACGCGCGCTAATACCCAGAAGGGCTCGATATGAATCACGACTATAAGATACCCAGTTTTGGTTAAACTGCACTGCAAAATGTGGGAGTAGTTAGGAATCTAAATCGTAGGAGACAGACACTCACACAACTTCACATTTATATATAAAGATATCCTTCCATTTTCTAAGGACTATTTTATCTGCGTCCTTCTTTTTTAAGATATTATTTGAGAGAATTTTACAACAGTTTCTAATAGGTTCTGTGGCAGCAAAGAGATTCCTTCATTTACTTGACTTTAATTGGTAGTTTCCATTTGTGAATGGGAACCCAATGACATGATAAAACAATATAATGATAAAGCTTGTTAGGAACAGGTAGAGTCAAATATTGACAAGAAAAAGTTCTTTTACTTGTTTCAGTCATTAGCCTGCAGTTATGTTGCAACACTGTCTTTGAGTGTTTTAATTAATTATACTAATCCCAGTATTTAAATTAGAACTTATTTTATCGATCTCTCTCTCTAATGAATGACAATGTCTGGATTATGACATAAAGGGAATTAGCTCAACAAAGGTACTGTTGTTTAATACACAGAAACACACACACACACACACACACACACACACATATACATACACATGCACACACACACATATACACACGCACACACACACACACACACACACACACACACAAGGTATGGCTGTGTGATAAGAAGCTTGCTACCCAACCACATGGTTCTGAGTTCAATCCCACAGTATAGCACCTTGGGCAAGTGTCTTCTACTATAGCCCTGGGCCAACCAAATAAGGGACTATGTTTACCACATGAGGGATTATGTTATATGTAATTTAAACAATCATTTTGCTTAAGTCTTGGTAATTTTGTAATACTTACATAAGATCTCCATTTTTCAACCGACAGTTAACAGAAGGATTCAATATTATATATGAATGAATGTTTTTCTCTTTGTTAAATTGATCTGCAAATACAGTTCCAAAAATATTAAATCATTTTAATCATTTGAATATTTTTTATAACTCCACAATATGTGGCATGTTTGCTGAAGCAAATCTTTACTTAACACAAACTGAGTAACTTTGAATGTAGCATCAAGCAGTTAAATATAACACATGGAAGAAATACAAAAGTGATACATGTGCGTAAAACAGAAACTAAACACTGGAAAAGTAAGTGATCTCTGGCAAAAGGGGGAATTACAACCGTGTTTCGTGGTCTGCTACCACAACAGCTCCTTTATAGGATCCAGTTAGCTCAAGACAATATCAGGAGGAACCACATCCGGTTTTGGCCCCTACTCCTCTACTGTTTTGACGTGGCAGGGCAACCCGCTTTCGGAGGTGTCTTCAGCTCTGGTGTTGGGTGCACATCTTCTTTCTTCTGTTCCCTGGCCTCTTCAATGTATCGTCAGCGAGTGTCAGCCAGTGACTGACTGTCTTGTCAAATTTTTCCCTTTAAATACCTGCCACATAGGCTCCAGCAGGCAGCCCCAGCAAGTTGTCACATGACACTGTCTCACCTTAACTGACTAGTGAAGGTGCGTGGTTTTAGCCCGCGCTTTTTCTAAACGACCGTCACCTGTCAGTCAGTTTGTCTCACCTAATGATGTTATTTCCCATCGGCGTGTTTATGACTTTCAAGCCATTTTCGGTTTTCCCGCTTCAGCCATATATAGAAGCTAGCTTTTTCGACCACCTCCTATACTCTCCTTATTAGTTTACGCAGCTCAGGGCTAGAAAAAAAAATCTTCTTTTGAAAAGTGTTGTCATTTTCTTTTCAATGAAGCCTCTAGCCCCCACTGCCAGGTGATGATATTTATGCATCCAAAAACAGATTTAAACTACCCAAAACAAAACATAACAAGAAAATCCAGGACTGTTGCCTTTGTCACTTTCTCAGGCCCATAAATATTTAACAACAAATTCTTTAAACATAAAAAGGCAAGGATTCGTTAGACAATGTAGCTTTACGGAGATGTACTCGCATAGCAAGTGATTTGATCTGAGATCGTGTGCTGGAACGAAAACAATTGCAGCATGGAAGGTGTTTGTAAGCCATTTAAGAAACACACAAAAGCCGTTTGATTCACTTCAACATTTAAGTTTAATTTGTCAAAATATTTTTGTCGCTTTGAGACCGTGACCTGTTCACTGACAAAAATCCGTGCTGCATCTGATGCAGCATGGATTTTTGTCAGTGAACAGGTCACGGTCTCAAAGCGACAAAAATATTTTGACAAATTAAACTTAAATAATGTAGCTTTAATAATCCTAAAAAGATGGGATCATAGCTGAAATGTTTGTTTGATCATAGATCAATGATGACCAACAACTCCAATAACAACCAGTTACTTTTTTACCAGTTGCACCAGAGACTAAAATTTAATTAATCATTTTACAATGATTACAACAGGAAAAGACTTACTATAATCTGTTGTTTTCATATCCAAACAACCCATTCTTGCAGTTACAATACTAGCAATATCAGGTTTATCATTAGTAGTTATCCTCCAAGATTGTCTTCTTTTGCTTAAATTTGGTTTGGCCATATCTTGTTCAGAAAACGAATTTTTGATTTTCAGTGAATTGTTCATTACTTCTCCCTTGCAAAAATAAAATCAACATATTACTTGATGAATGAAAAGTGGTTTACATATAATATATAATAATTAACTTGAAATTTTGTTGTATAGTGAAACTGTAGACCCCTTCCGGTAAAAAGTGGTAGTAGCCAGCCATTATAAATAGACCAGTAGCTGGTCGACAGAAGACAGTCGAGAGTACGTGTAGACTGTGTTGATAGTCGTGTCTGTGCTGATATAGTAATTATACTTTGATACTGAGTGGACATTATAACAATCCAACCATTTGAGGATAGTAACACTTACAACTGGAGATTGTACAGTGCCAGATAGAACCATTCTATTGATGACTTCAGAATAGAATCATTCTATCAACGACTTCAGAATATAACAATATATGCCAGAGTGACAACCATCATCTAAAGACAAATACACCAGTGGTAAAAGACTGCATTACAATAGAATTATTATTCAAAATAAAGGGTTGTGGATTGTGAAGAATTGTTAGAACCTTGGAATAACACCTTGTGGTATTTTGAGTTTAAATCATTTTCATTTTGAGTTTAAATACAGCTGAGGCCAATGTTACTTTTCATCCCTCCTGGTTCAAGAAAATAAAGCATCAATCAAGTGCTGGAGGCAGTGTAATCAAGTAGCCACTTTCTCACATAACTACTGATCTAGTGTTTAAATCAGAAACTGTTATTAAAAGTAATTAACTATTACAACTAATTAGATATGGCAAGTCGTTATTTCTTCATGTAGGTTTTCCACAATTCTTTTCATCAGCAAAGACAAGAGATCTTAGCTTACTTCAAAAGTAACTATTAGAGACTTCTACTGAAAATGGACAAAGTTTGGCATCATGTTGTTATCAAATACCTGCAGAAAAATGGTTGTTACATTAGGAGATGACACTCCAATTTTATCAATAGTACAAAAGGGGGCAGCTGAATTTATGACGGGAAAGAATTCCTAGAGAAGACCCAAGGTCTGGATGTCCTGAAACTGCCACCATCAAGGAAGACATTGGTTGTTTACCACATAGTGATGGATGAGAGGCCATTGACTATAAATCAAATAACCAAAGCTATTAGCATAGCCCATGGCAGAATTGAGAATATTCTGCACAATGAACTTGGCATGACAAAGCTTTCTGCTCGGTGAGTGTCACATCTGGTACCTGATCAAAAGCACACCAGGCTGATCACATCACAAGAAAATCTGACATTGTTTGAGGCAGATCCAGCTGGTTTCTTTGAGTATTTTCCTACCCAGGATGAGTGTTGGCTTCATCACTTTGAGCCAGAGACATGAGACAATCCTTGCAGTAGAAAAAGATCTTCTCACCTGCTCTAAAGAAGGCCAAGGTAATTTCATCTGCAGGGAAGGTGAGGGCTTCAGTTTTTTGGTATGTAAAAGGCATTGTCTCTATTGACTATCTTCAAAAGGGTCACACCATCAATAGAGAGTACTATACCAACTCGCTGAGGGAGTTACAAAAGGTTATCAAGACCAAACACCCATGAAAATTGACAAAAGGGATTTTGTTTCGTTAGGACAATACTCCAGCGCACAACTCCTTGGCGTCAATGGTTACTGTGCATAATTGTGACTTTGAACTGATTTATCACTCTCCCTATTCTTCTGATTTTACCCCCATCTGTTCCCCAACATGAGAAAACATTTGGCTGGGAACCAGTGTTGCAGTGATGATAATGATGATGATGATGTCATGTCTCCTGCTGATAACTTTTCTGACCAACAGGATGAAAGCTTCTTCACCAATGGGATCCAAGCACTGGAACACCAGTGGAAGAAATGTATTGACCACAGGGGAGACTATGTTGAAAAATAAACTTCATTTGGTCACATTCCTTAAATGTATCGTAGTAAGCCTACAAATTTTTCAGCTGATCCTGGTACTATCACTAATTAGATTAGGTAAACAAGACTTTTGGACTAATTCTAAAAGAAATATTATGCTAGTCTTTAGCCAATGCTTGTCCATAGTCATCTAGAATCTTACAATATAGCATAGCGAGATATTAGCTTACTCCTATACAACATGATCCATAGGATTTTAAAATATCAACATCAAATACTCTAATCTTGACAATGTGTCCCTTGAATGAAGCCTCCTTTATTCAAGCTATAATTTCCAAGTGGCTTAATAAATTTCAGTCTAAAAGGAATTCTTTCAAAGGAACTTATGAATCCTCTGTCTCTCCATCGTTGTAAGTAATATATATACTTTTTATTGGCCATTCAAACATTTTCTACAGATATATGTGTGAATCTGTGATTTTTAATAAAATAAAATTTCCCTTTGAGATAGTCAGATTCAGAATTATGCATATACCTCTGTATTATGCTTGGGGAGAGTAGAAATGATGATATCACAGGAAAGAAACCTCAATAAACAGCTGCCTTAAAAATATATGGTAAATCAGAAGCGGTTCAAAGATGTTCTACTTTTAACACGTAAATGTATTTCTGATACATTTTCTGAAAATTTTTATTCAATTTCATATTATTTGGTGAAATTATAAAATTCAACTTCTGGAAGTTGAAATGGTCATTTCAGTAACATTCATGTTTTTATATTTTAAATAAAAAATCATTTATATCAAAACTGGAGATAATTATCTTAATATTCATTACCCCAAGAATTTAATATCATGAAAAAGAAAAGTATACAAAATTAATTTGTTTTTATAGAAAATATGTTATTCAATGAATGACAACAAGCTACAAACATAGATTTTTGAGATGTTTTAGCAATGATTACAACATGCAAAATACAAAAAAAAAACAACTCGTAATCTATTTAAAATGTGAGAAAAATCAATTTCCTTCAAAAGAGTTAATTTTATTATTTGTGCTGAAGTTTACTTCCTCAATTTTTAGTTATTTAGTCAAATACTAAAATTGATATTACATTCTATTCTTCAAAATGAAAATGTATTACTCAAAGAACATTATTTGAGGTAACTAAGGATAAACTCCATAGAAATTCTTTCAGTTCCCTGAGTCTGTGATTTAATTCTAATCACAAAACCATTTATATAAACATTCTTGAGAAATGTATAACGATCACAGTTTACCCTTTCTCACTAAACAAATATCAAGCTTCATGCTTATGCAAGAAACAATAATTTCACAGAAGCTATTGATTCAAGATTTAATTTAAGGAAAAAAAAATCCTTTCTTGATAGTATACAGGGGTGGGGGTGGGGTAGTTAGGGAGTAAGGGTAAAATGTTAAGTTTTTAAATCAGTAGTTATATAATCATGAGTGTACATCTCTTACAAAGCTTTCAAAAGGTGATTCGTAGTTTACTGGTTTAAATTTAAGGAAGAATATTAGAATTTAAAAAATTTATCTTGCATATATATTACAAAATTTTTATAACTAAAAAGGCACCCTTTAAATTAGAGTTTAATTAAACCATAATAGAAAAATATTTTAATCTCTTAAATAAGGAGTTACAAATTTTATGGTTAAATTTTTGATGTTTTTAATCTCACATCTAGTAATTACTTGATGTACCTTTATATATAACCTCTTATATTTGCTTACTTCTTTAACTTTAAAAGAATGTTGCTTTACAGGATTAATAGGTTCTGATCTATATAAAGCAATTGGTATTTCTCCAACTGTTTCACATAAATGCTTATACAATTCTCCATAAGTTGTCAATTTATGCAAAGTACTTTTCCGAACTTGAATCTGAAAGTAAAAACCATATTAATTATCACCAAAATAATGAGTACTAACAACAAAAGTTTTTATTCATAACTATAAAATTTCCTTTATCATAAAAGTCTAACCACATAACAGTCTAAATCTTGGCTTAAAACACACCTCTCATCCACACAAAAAATTAAAAGAATCAAAAGTTATCCACTAGTCTGAAAATAAAGTTCTCCTCTATACATGTACAATATCATTTTCTACCAAGTCCCTCTATAGAGACTAAAATTCTACACATCACATCAGCATGTCAACCTCTTTCAAGCAACATATGGGATTTAATAAATTGAATTCTTAAAAAGTGATTATACTGTATAACTTAAATATGGAAAATATTATTCTTTTTATGGTCCACAGGTTTTACTTGGATTATGACCAGTCATTGTTTGATCTTTAGACTCTTAGCCACTAAGCAAACACCAGCCAGTTCAGCAAGTGATTACCTACTAAACAAAATATTCAAAAATCATCAGGATATGGTCGTAATTTGCTTCAACTTACACTGCTTATGAAAATTATGTTCAGTCACCTGTAAACGTCTTGATACAAAAGTAGTGAACTAGAACATCATTAATATATTACCTTAAACCAATTATTACCCTTGAATCAAGACATACACTCAATGATACTTCAACATCAGTTGTTCTAGTCAACTTTGCATTAAATCTTGAAAATTTTAATCTAGGCACTAAATAAAATTACATCGCTTATCTCTATTACAATCCTGAACAAAGTTTGCAGACAAATCAAAGCAATGTTGTGGTTGTTTGTTCCTTCTCAAGTCATGCCTGGCTCATAAGGGCCGGTTTCTCAGTTTCTTGGCATATAGGTTCCCCACCTGGACGGGACGCCGGTCCATCGCAGGTGAGCTGCTAGATGCAGGAGGAAAGAGTGAGAGAAAGTTGTGGCAAAAGAATCAGCAGAAGTTCGCCATTACCTTCTGCCCGAGCTGCATGGAGCTTAGGTGTTTTTGCTCATAAACACACACATCGTCCGGTCTGAGATTCGAACCCGCGATCCCTCGACTGCGGGTCCGCTGCTCTAACCACTAGGCCATGTGCCTCCACAAATCAAAGCAACAGACAACCAATGGGATTGAGCATGTGCAGGCTGTCACAAACTGCTCTCAGATAGCATAGAGATGTTATATCTCGTGAAATATGTTGTACCTGGTAAAACATTTACTTAACATGCATTACAATTCATTGTCATAGTTACAAGGACGGTAAAGATAATGACAACTACAACAAAGCTACTGTTATTTTCTAAATCATCATCATGAATTTTTTTGCACGAAATCCCTTTTTTACTTACCTGCAGCAGTTTATAAAAACAGGTGTTATTCCTATTCATATACACATATAAAAAATGTCGCCCTTTTCAAACCTAGCCAGGCTCATGGGCCCGGTTTCCCGGTTTCTGTGGCGCATGTGTTCCCCCCAGTCGGACGGGACGCCAGTCCATCGCAGCATTACTCAAGAAACAGGAAGAGAGATTGAGAGAAAGAGTACAACCGGGGTCGCCACCAACCCCTGCTAGAGCCTCGTGGAGCTTTTAGGTGTTTTCACTCAATAAATATACACAACACCTGGTCTGGGAATTGAAACCATGATCCTCCGACCATGAGACCGCTGCCCTAACCACTGGGCCATTGCGCCTCCATATACACATATACATATGTCTTAATGATAGGGGTTGGAATGGAGTGGTTGGCGTTAGTAAGGGCATCCAGCTGTAGTAACACTGCCAGATCAGACTGGAGCCTGGTGCAGCCTTCTGGCTTTCCAGATCCGGGTCGAACTGTCCAACCCATGCTAGCATGGAGAACAGACATTAAACGATGATGATGATGATGATATCGCATATCTATCAAATTCCTCATATATTCCATTTCTTGCTCACACATTAGTATTTCTCTCAATTTACCTTTAAAAATAAAGTCTACCTGCTTTGCTATTGCAAGATCAACAACCTTTGTTATTAAATAATAGAAATATGATCCTTTGCTAATAAAAGTATAAATTTTTTTGTAGATTGTAAAATATCATAGCTAAGGTCTAAAATAACAAAGAAGAAATTTAAAGATTTAAAATAGATATAGGATGTTACTCTGAAAATGTACAAAATGTACCTGACTCTCTTCCACTTATTCACACACTCTTCACTTATATTTCTCCCCAACAGCTGTAGCCTTCCATAATCTTTTCTGTTTGCCAACTTTTCAGGATTTCAGTTGAACACTTATTTCCCCAGTCTCTCTCCAAAAGGTTCTAAACAATCTATTTAGAGTTTCTTCTCAAACTAACATATAATATTTCGTTTTTGGATTTGGTTTGCAAGATTCTTTATATGAGTTTGTGTGTTGAAGCATATTCTGTTGTGTCTGGGGAGAATCATTCTCTTTTAGTGCCTTATTATTTAACACACTCACCGGTAAGAGAGTGTTTAAGAGAGTCAAAACTATTGGAAAGGTTGCAAGATGCAAGGAAAATTTTAGAAAATAAAAATAAGAAATAAGTGGAAATTTTACCGGTGAGTGTGTTAAAAAATAAGGCACTAAAAGAGAATGACTCTCCCCATAACATAACATATAATAGGTAAAAACATATAATAGGTAAAACATATAATAGGTAAAAAAAAACTATAAAGAAACGATGTTTGAATGAAATTTTTCTTTGGAATTCTCACATTCCTGATTCTTTGTAGTTTCCATGGTATTTGTGCTTTATAGCACATGACCCAGATCAACCTATGACCTATCATCATCATCATCATCGTTTAGCGTCCGCTTTCCATGCTAGCATGGGTTGGACGGTTCAACTGGGGTCTGGGAAGCCAGAAGGCTGCACCAGGCTCCAGTCTGATCTGGCAGTGTTTCTACAGCTGGATGCCCTTCCTAACGCCAACCACTCCGTGAGTGTAGTGGGTGCTTTTTACGTGCCACCTGCACAGGTGCCAGACGAGGCTGGCAAACAGCCACGATCGGATGGTGCTTTTTACGTACCACCAGCACGGGGGCCAGATGAGGCTGGCAAATGGCCACAATCGGATGGTGCTTTTTACGTGCCACCGGCACGGAGGCCAGTCGGGGCAGCGCTGACAATGGCCACATTCAGATGGTTCTCTTACGTGCCACCGGCACTGGTATCACAGCTACAATTTCCATTAATGTTGATCGATTTTGATTTTGATTTTCACTTGCCTCAACAGGTCTTCACAAGTAAGTTTTGTGTCACAAGAAGGAAAGGTATGCATAAGTGGGCTGGCTACGTCCCAGGATCATGATAGATATTCCTGCTAAGAACAGTCTGTTTTTTTACCCAAATATATTGTACCTAGGACTACAGCATCTTATGTGTTCTTCTTTTCTAAGATGGTAGAGTATGATCTGATTGCTGGTTACTATTTCTAGTTGGTCAAATGATGATGAACCAGTTCCCTCGTTAGTTAATAACTTTTAATTATAAATTGTTAATGTAATCTTACATAGAGTATTTTTCCCTCTTATAGTTTTCAGTCATAGGGCTCTGCCTACTAGGAGACCATCTTCAAGGATTTATGTGAGTATATCAAACCCTAGTACTTATTTTTAAGCCTGTTACACAACAAAATGTTGATTTTGTAAACATAAATACACTCACCACACATGTTCACACACACACACACACACACACATTATGGAATGAACTAGACTCTCATTCCTTCAATGAATGTTGGTTCAGCAAGACACAGCTGCACAGTGATCTTAGTTCAATGTATTTTATGTCATAAAAAAATCCACATCTGCTCCAGATCTCTGGAAAATGACCCTCACCCTATGGCTACTTGTGTGCCAGGTGAAAGCTGGCGGCTTCCTCTAGCATCCTGTACCTACCCCCATTGTCTCTTTCCCTATTGCCACTGGACTTATGAAGAAAGTCTGATGTTGTTGGTGGCTTGGCTTGCTAAATAACCTACACAATGTATATTATCATTGTGGGTACGGTTTGTGCAAATCCAGCCCCATTCTCTCCTCCTTCACACTTGTATTGTCTAGGGCAATAAGTACTATGAACCCAGTAGTTATCAGGGTGCAGGATTTGTATGGAGTCACCATCTCTTAGATGCTCAGAGCTGAAGGGTTTTCATCTACTCTGAGTCTGCTGGGGTGTCTGTGAGTGACCTTTTCCAAGATGCAATTCTGTAACATTCTAATTAATCCATAACTGGGATTCTGGCAGGTGCTACTGTGCCAGGCAAGAGCAGACTTGGGAATAATAGTAGCTAAGACATAGTTCCACACTTCTTCAAAACCTTGAGCTTCCAAAGCAGGGCCCCACTACCAGATGCAGTTAAAGACATACCCAGTTAAAGACATATAAAAATAATAAATGTGCCCTTTTAAAGCCTAGCCAGGCTCATGAGCCCAGTTTCCTGGTTTCAATGGTGTATGTGTTCCCCAGCTGGACGGGACACCAGTCCATTGCAGCGTTACTCATTTTTGCCAGCTGAGTGGACTGGAGCAACGGGAAATGAAGTGTTTTGCTCAAGAACACAACGCGTCGCCCGGTACAGGAATCGAAACCACAATCTTATGATCATGATGCTGACACCCTAACCACTAAGCCATGCGCTTCTACAAAGACATATATATATATACATACATACACACATTTGTGTGTGTGTGTGTGTGAGAGAGAGAGGGGGAGAAAGAGGGAGAGAGAGAGGGAGAAATAATATATATAGCAATGCTGCATGAAAGCTGTGAGTGCAACGAAATGATGCAAGCATACTCTGCTGATTGTGTAATATCTATGTGCATGTATGACAAAGGACATATGTGTTGAGAGAAAATTTGGCCATAATAGGCATTAAATGTAATGTATAAGAGAGAAGACTGCACAGGTACAATCATGTCATTTGAGTAATTTTCTCTCAGCAAGTTTATGGGAGTTTTTTATTTGAAAAATCATTTTCTTACACTTGAAAGATGTCCAGAATTTTCTGAGGAATCAATTCCCAAGAAAAGACGAATAAATGCAATTAGATATCCTTTCTCAAACGTCTGAAATAAACCAAAGAAAAAAAATAGTTTTTAATTTTTAATAACATTTAAATAAACAGAAAAAAAATACAATCTATAAATGTGTTAATCATAATGTTTTCTCATTTTTTGTTTTGTTTCTTTTGCATTATGTTTTTGGGAAGTAAAAGGAGAAAAGAAAAATTTATCAATGTTTTTATTATATTGAATTTTAGTTTATGCATAGAAATAAATTACGAAGATGTACTCGCATAACAAGAGACCTGATCTGAGATCATGTGCTGGAACAAAAACAATTGCAGTGTGGAAGATGTTTGTAAGCCATTTAAGAAACACACAAAAGCCGTTCGATTCACTTCAACATTTAAGTTTAATTTGTCAAAATATTTTCGTCACTAAAATCCGTGACCTGTTCACTGACAAAAATCATTGCTGCAGATTTTAGCGACGAAAATATTTTGACAAATTAAACTTAAATGTTGAAGTGAATCGAACGGCTTTTGTGTGTCATAGAAATAAAGAATTATTAGAAGTACAAAGACATGAAAGTTAATATAGCAATGCATATGTCTTACATATTACAATATCAAATATTCTATGGTATATTCATTGCCATCATCATCATTGTTTAACATCCATTTTCCATGCATGCATGGGTAGGATGGTTTACTTTTGGCCAAATGCTTTTCTTGCAATTGTCTCATTATGAAGATGGTATCTATGGTACTTCTCCCTGGAATAAAACCAAACTGCATCTCATGTAACTTAATTCTATCCCTAATATAAGTTGAGATATAACTCTCTGTAATTTTCATGACCTGGTCCAGCCACCTGATGCCTCTGTAGTTGTTTCTATCTAAGGAATCACCTTTACTCTTGTAGCAGCTAACTATAATACGTCTACACCAGTCTTTGGAGATGACACCTTTCTGAATAACCTGATTAAACTATGTGAGTGACTAGGCAGTTTACAACACTGTCTGATATTTTAATCAACTCGGATATATCATAGAAAGCCACAATACTGCAGTATTTGTCTCAAGAAAGCATCTGGTTGATGTATAATACTAAAAATAATAGAAGAATCAGTAGCAGGCAAAAAGTGTCCAGCAATGGTAGTGGAATTACTGAACCTAGATTTCTTTGCTTCTTTGAGCATCGTCAGTTGAAGGTATCCACTTGATATCTATTTGTGACACCAGTGCTTTGTTAACCCTTGTTTTTCTATATCAGTGGAGGCTAAATTTGTCTAAACATGTGCCTGCTAAGTGGCTACTTACTGCTGATGAAGTTCAAACAAGCAGAAATTTAGCTTCAACAACTTTACTGCTGCTGGACACTTTACATGTGCTACTGATATTCGTCAGTGCTTTTTAGCACTATGATTCTATTCAAATTGTTATCTCTAGATGAAACCTACAGCTGTATGGCTTTCTACAGTACACCCACATTAAGTCAGAATGCTATTTTGAACAAATACTGCTTCTTTTACTAATAAGGAATGAAATTTAGTATTTAAATTTGATTACATTTCACCAAAATTTAAAAATATAATTGAATCACCCTGTTGAAATACTAAAGTAAGTCTGTTACGTATTTAAAGTGAATTGGTTTTATGAACTATTCTAATTATTCTATATCTAATGACATCTAACTGTATCTGATAATTAAAAATAACTTAAACAAACTGTAGCTTGCTGGAAAGTCTCATTTCTGACAACTGAAGTATCTTAAGTACAGTTCAAATTTAGAAAATAAAAATATATAATAAACTTGATTAAATTATGTTTCATATTTGTTTAAATATATTTTAATACCAGGTCTCTTTCTTGAACTATATTGCTTTCATCTTCATTGTGTAATACATGTTAAAGTGATATTCCTGAGATAGACTACGAACTGAACCTATAGCCATCATTTTATCAGATAAGTCTGATGATTTTAAGATGAGAAAAATATTTAAAAAAGCAAAGTAATATATCAGATAAAATACAGATAATTACTGGTACAGACAATATATTCCAAAAATATGGAGATGAATGCTGAAGTATTCACAAGGATATGAGCTGAAGATGAGTGATGAGAATATAAATGCAGAAGAAAAAAAATACATAGATTAATTTTAGTGTAAAAGAGTTACTGAAATATACATCAAAGAGAGGAGAAAACAAGTTTAGCAATCATTCTGTGGTAATGTCACCTACTTTGAATCCTGCTAACTTACTGAGCTTTATTATGCTGTTAACTCTTTTGTTACTAACCTGGCCAAAACCGGCTCTGGCTCTGTGGTAAAATGTCTTGTTTCCATAAGTTTTGAATTAAAATATTTCACCAAGCCTTAGTCACAATTTACGTTCCTAACACTAGCTTAATGATAACGAAGTTATTTTACTAAATTCCTTGTTATATTTAAAATAACTGAAAGAAACACAGAGCATCCCAAAATAAAAACAGTAACAAAAGAGTGGCCTCAGAAATTAACAGCATGCATGTTAGGATCAAAAATTAACCAGAACAAATCACTTGTATTGTAAAATTAGTACTTAGAGATGAAAATTCATGCTAATTTGGGCTGAAACCTTGTTAGTTGCTTGCCGTCTAGTGTTAGGTAATAAGCAGAATGGTTAATCTTATTCAGAAATAGGCAGAAATGAAATGAGGTTTGAGTCACTAGATGTTGGATAAGAAAAATACAGAAGGGTGATAAGTGTATATGACTGCCTAAAGAAAAAATACAATTTCTCTGATTTCTGCAATTTAAAGTGCTGATGAAAAACTGAGCATTGTTCTGAACCAATACCTCCGAAATTAAAATGAAATGAAAGATTAAATAAATTCAATCATTTACTTACCTGATATAAAAGAGTGTCAAGCATGCTAGCACTAAAAACACGGCCAGCAGCAAAAGGAAGCCGGAACATGTGACACAAATTGGAAGATACTTGACTTGCAATTTTCTATAGAATATAAAATAAGTGTAACAAAGATGAAAAGATAATTGATTTATCATAAAATATAATTGATATTTTGTTTTTGTTTTTGCAAAATTCTTGATGTCAGATCATGTGTTGAAACATGATATGAACTACTTTTATTCAACTTTATGTTGTTATAAGTCAATTGGTTAAGTAATTAACAATATAACCAATCAATTGCTTGCTCAATTGGTCAATTAATCAACTAATCAGCTGATTGGTCATAGCCTTTTCATTACTATTCACCAGATGATGGCTCATTCAAATGTTTCAGTTTTGACTTAGTGTCTATAGCTGTATGCCCTTTCTGTTACCAACCACTTAACAGGGTGTATTGGGTGCATTTTATCATGGAGCCAGTACTAGTGAGGTTACTTTGCTCCTGTAAGGAACAAGGTAACCTCACTCTGTAGAGTGTCCATTCACTTAAGGCATCATGACTATGTAGGTAAACAGAAGAGAGACTGATGACAGAAGGAATTTAATTTTAATTTAATTTAATTTTTTTGGCTCAAAAAGCAAAAGCAAGGCCATGTAGGGGGGCATGGAGTTATGTACAGGGAGGGTGCTCATACAAAGAGTTCAGGCCATTGCTGGTCAAGAGAGACTTTGAACCGAGCGGTCGTCGGCATCTTCACTATCTCGTCCAGCAGCTTATTCCACGGATCCGCAACCCGGACGGAGAAAGCCCCTCTCCTTCGACTAAGATGAAATCGTGTAGATAGAGCTTTTCGGAGTGACCCCGCATCATCATCCTCATTTAACATCTGTTTTCCTTGCTGACATGGGTTGAACAGTTTGATAGGAGCTGGTAAGCCAGTAGACTGCATCAAGCTCTACTGTCACCTTTAGCATAGTTTCTATGGCTGGATATCCTTCCTAACACCAACCACTTTATGGAATGTACTAGTGCATTTTAGGTGGCACCAGCATTGTGGGAGTCACCATGTAATTTGCAAGGCAAAAACCCCTCAACTGAGATGGCGAGTGATATTGAGGATGATTGCATTGTGCCCAGTGATGCAAGGCTAAACTATGATAGAGGGACAGAAACAAGTGTCTTGCTGTACAGGAGATACATGACTACCCTAGGGTGAGAGAGAGAGAGAGAGATGATGGTGAAGGTGTGTCAGAGTGTACCCTCGAGGTACAAGGAGGGGAATGTAAATGAAGTATTACAGGGAATTGACCAAGGTGAGTGAACAGAGTTCATGAGAGTGTAAAAGAAGAATACAAGAAAGGGGAGGAAAAGAGGAAATGGTTAGCAAAAGTATATAAGGGAGCAACAGGAAAGTAATGGTACAGCTGGCTGAGGGAGGGCAGGTGAATGAGACATTGGGCTGTAAGAGCAAAGGGGGAGAGATAAGTGCATGATGAGATATAGTTTGGTTCCTTGGTGGTGGTGGGGGTGAATTAATGAATGTAATCTTTGAATGGAGAATACACAATTTACAACACTTCAAGAATTCAGTTTTACTAAGGTAGATAGGCCTTCTTAAGAACTTCATATCACCAGACATTTCAATCCATTGTTATTGCTGTAAGGCCCAGCATCCTGAGACCAACCTTCATTATTTCAATCCCTGTTTTCTTGGGTCCCTCTCTTGTACAGATTCCATCCACTTTCAGCAATTAGCCCTTCTTCATACAACTCTCCTCATTCATATGCATCACATTACCAAACCATCATTATCTTCTCTCTTGCATGCTACATCTAATCTAGTAAGTTGTCAGAATATAGTGCATTTTGATGTTGGAATTAGATCCCTCTAAATAAGTAGAATATGTTGCCAATAATGGTAGGACAGCAACAGGACCTCCGTAATGCCATGATGGACCGTGAAGTCTGGCGTAGCATGGTAAATTCCATTGTCTTGACCACGGTCGAACAATGATGATGATGAAGAAAATTCCTCAGAGGCTTTTGTGCTAAGAATAAAGAGCTTATTTCATTATTAATGATAACAGTATACAACATCTTTAAGCTATATCAGTATTCCTTGACTTCTGAATCTTGTCCTATTTAAACAAGTGTTTTATGTATAAATCATTTTGCTTAAGGTTGTATAAAAAATTAATGTACATATTCACTTGTATTCTCCTGACATTTTCGTTTATTAATGTCTAATACAAAAATAATGGTTTCTTCATCTAATATATTCTTAAAATTTATATGTGAAATGTAATAATAGAAAAACAACCAGGAATCATACAGATAAAAACCATACAAATACAAACACACATGAAGAGACACCAATCCTTACAATACTAATATCATTGAAAAGTCAAAACTTACTTTTTCTAATTTGGCAATTTGCATTGAATAATTATCAAGAACTCTAAAGTTCATGAATCTCATATTTGATGCTTGATCCAATTCAGTTAATATCTTAGCACTTGGAAACAACCTGAAAATTAAGAATGTTAATACCAATTGTTTTAGATAAAATGGTTCAGCAATAAGTTATAGCTGGCTATATAAGAAGGGGAGTTTGATATTCCTGAGGCTATATCCAGTTAATAGAAATATTGTTTGAGTTAATCTTAAGCACATATAGAGTTTATAAATTAATGGACTTGAGACTCTAGAAACCTACAGATAAAAAATCCATTGTTGTATCTCATAAAAGAGGAGGAAGATGTTGGGACAATATAAGGTATACCTGAAGAGCAATTTAGAAAAATCATTATGACATGTAGTGGAGGCACATGGCCTAGTGGTTAGAGCAGCAGACTCGCAGTCGACAGATCGCGGGTTTGAATCCTCAGACTGGATGATGTGTGTGTTTATGAGCGAAAACACCTAAGCTCCACGCGGCTCCGGCAGAAGATAATGGCAAAACTTCTGCTGACTCTTTCGCCACAACTTTCTCTCACTCTTTCCTCCTGCATCTTGCAGCTCACCTGCGATGGACCGGCGACCTGTGCAGATGGGAAACCTATATGCCAAGAAACCAGGAAACTGGCCCTTATGAGCCAGGGATGGCTCGAGAAGGAATAAACAACATTATGACATGTGCTGAACATTAATTTAAAAAATTAATAATTGCTGTACTCTAGATTAACAGAGTGTACAGAAATAAATTATCCATTCAAATATGTGAGGTTACTCTAAATACTTTGTCCCGAAGTGAAGTGTTGTATGAAGTGCTGATGAGCAATTGGAACTTCTGCTTTGATTAGTTGGTATATCATTAGAGTTGTGTAGCAATTATGTTAATGATCAATTCAGAAGAGGCACAGTAAGACAATTGGCTTCACGTTTATTTCTTTTGTAGACAAGTGTTTCATGAATGTGCCATTGATAATTAATGTTGAAATAGTTTGTAACAAATTACACAGTAACTTTTTTGTCTATATGCTACGATTTCTTTTTAAATGTTCAAGTTGATTGAATTAACATGTTGAATTTACTCAATTTTATAATTTATTTCAGTGAGGAAATATCTTCATGGTCGTTCGACTATCTAGAAATAGCAGCTAAAGCCACCCTCTCTAGTATCACAGCTTCGTAATCATCATTATCATCATTTAACATTCGTTGTCCATGCAAGCATGAGTTGGACGGTTTGACCAAAGCTCCTAACATAAATGATGATGTTGTTTTAGATACACATTGATAGAGAAATAAGATGGTATTGTTTGAAAGCCATTTTCACAGATCTGCTTAAACTAGGCTAAACTCGGGATAAACAACAACAACAACAACAATTTACAAGTTCTTTTTTTTTTCCTACTGAAATAATTTATAATTTCTCACTTGAATATTTGTTGAGCAGCCAGAATGGTGCCTGTATCCATAAGTGTTGTTTCAGATACTGACTGAGTCATTTCTCTTTTCACTACAACTATTTGACTGGCTTTTGTGATACCAGCTTTGAGAAGATCATCAACACTAAAAATAAAAATAGTGTATATTTGATAAAATTACAAGGAAACGTATAATATAGTAAATGCTATTATGAATCATTCTACATTTTTAGTGATAAATTACAAAATTTTATAACAATTACAAAATTTTATACAAAGAAAAATTTAGGCAAAATTGTTTACACATTTAGATTCTCTTATCATACATGTTTCAGTGGTTAGAAGTAAATAAATGATAAAATGAGATACATATCTAAGTGACTGTGTTTATAACCATTCTTATTTGAAGTATATAAAATTTTGGTCAATTCAGAGCTATAGCAGAAGGCACTTGCCCAAGGTACCACACAGTGGGACTGAACCAAAATATTCAAAACAAAATGGCAAAATGTATTTTCAAAAACGATCCCAGAGAAAGAATAATCATATTATAAGACCTAAATTTTTTGTAAGTATAATTTGAGAATTTCAATTGGGATTATAAACAGTCCCAATTAATATAATGTCTGAGTAACTCATAAAAACATTTTCAAAGAAGAAATGAATACTCTTTACTCTTTACTCTTTTACTTGTTTCAGTCATTTGACTGCGGCCATGCTGGAGCACCGCCTTTAATTGATCAACTCAACCCCGGGACTTATTCTTTGTTAGCCCAGTACTTATTCTATCGGTCTCTTTGCCGAACCACTAATTGACGGGGACGTAAACACACCAGCATCGGTTGACAAACAATGCTAGGGGGACAAACACAGACACGTAAACACATACATACATATATATATATACATATATACGACAGGCTTCTTTCAGTTTCCGTCTACCAAATCCACTCACAAGGCATTGGTTGGCCCGAGGCTATAGCAGAAGACACTTGCCCAAGATGCCATGCAGTGGGACTGAACCCGGAATCATGTGGTTGGTAAGCAAGCTACTTACCACACAGCCACTCCTGCACCTATATAGCATACTAAAGGTGATAAAAATGCTTTAGAATAAATAAATTTATGAAAAAAATTAGAATAAATAAAAAAAATTTAGAATAAGTAAAAAAAAACAACTTTTGTCCGGAAAACTCATGAAAATTCATGTCTTTGGATAATTATATAAAAATGCACTTGATATATTCATCAAATCATGAATTTACTTCATTATGTTCAGAAAATAAATTCATAAATATATATTTGAAGCTTATTATTGATATTTGAAGCTTATTATTGTATTAAAGTACCTGACCACATTCACAGAGTATACAACTAGAATTATTTCTAATTAACAGTAAAATTATACAACTGGAGTTATATAAAACAAAAAATGAGTTTAAAAGTTTGAAGCCTGGAAAACTTTAATTTAGAAAAACATGGTTAATACTTATATTTTGATTGAACGATTACAATGGTTGTGAGTTAGCATTTCATAAGGTGTGTCATAAATAAAATTTAGATTAAGAGTAAAATTAATATATATTTTCTTCATATTCATCAAACTGAAGACTTACCAAGAAAGTGTTCCAACCAACCAATATACTAGAGGAAAATGTGCTATAATATACAAAAACTGTGAGCTTGGTCTGGAAATTAAAAATATAATGATAAAAGTGAATTAACATTATTCATAATGAGATATAATAACTTACAGAATATTTTAAGATAAGGAAATGATATATATCCTGTAAGGTATCTAGTTGCAGAGGTTGCATTAGTAGTTTGTGTCAGTTGGGGGTAGAATGGACTAAGCTCTATGCTGGGCTCTTTTCTTCATGTTGTTGATCTTGGCTCCCCCAATCAGAGATGGTTTGATAGCAAGAGCTCCTTTACTGAGCTCTATACGGTGCATCCAATTCTCAAGCTTTTCTTGCAAGTTTTCTAGTAGGTCTTTCGAGAATACTTATAACAGAGCAGTGGGTAGCCTTAAGAGCTGGCACCAGAGCTAAGCTCACCATATAAGATGGCTTTAGATAAGCAAGTGTTTTTCATGCATTCTACATGAACGATCCACCTCAGTAGCATTTTGATAAGAAGACTTTCTATACATCATCATCATCATCATCATCATCGTTTAACGTCCGTTCTCCATGCTAGCATGGGTTGGATGGTTCGACTGGGGATCTGGGAAGCCAGAAGGCTGCACCAGGCTCCAGTCTGATCTGGCAGTGTTTCTACAGCTGGATGCCCTTCCTAACGCCAACCACTCCGTGAGTGTAGTGGGTGCTTTTTACGTGCCACCTGCACAGGTGCCAGGCATAAATATTATATCTTGCAATACCCCTCTAGATGCTGTGTCAAAATTTTGCTACCTCAGAAGCATCCTATTGCACAATGCCCAACTGGATGGCAAGATCACCCAGAGAGTGTCTATGACAAATTCAGCCTTTGGTAGACTCCAGTACAGACTGTGGAGAGATTATAGCATCTGCCTAGTGACAAAAATGTACCAGGTGGTAGAGCTTACTTCTTTCTTGTGTGGCTGTGAAATGTGGAAACTCTACAGGCACCATATTAAACGACTAATTCCATTGTCAGTGCTATCATTCTACTTGCAACATTAGGTGGCAGGACAAAGTTACCAACATTATGGTAAATAAAAGAATCTGAAAATACCAAATATTTCTGGAAAACAAATGTAGCCATTGTAGTATAAATGATAGTATTTTAGATTTTATTATTAGGGATAAAAAAACTGGAATTAAATGGAAAATATATGGTTAAATGTTTGAAGTTGTATTGTGTAGATATGTAAAGCTAACATGGGCTTTTACTTTTTAATTACTGTCACATTAGTTTTCATGTATTTGCATAAATATAATTTATTTTTTATTCATAACTAAAATGAACACAAACCCAGTACAAGATGGATACAACTGTCTTTAGGGATCATTTGAAGCAATGAAACTGGGTTTCACTTTCAGAACCAAACTTAAATACATAATGCTCATATGCAATTTATGGATTAATTATGGTTAATCAATGTCACTTTCAAACCTACTTCTACTTTTAAAGTAAGAAACTACCATGAAGGAAAAGTATCTGTTTCAAAGCAAAATTTTCTATTTGTCACTAACAACTGGTTCATAATGTAGCTGCATCTCTGATAAGAAAATTAAAATAATAGCACTTTTACTAATTTAAACCATTATTATTCACCTAATAGCACATGCCTGTATGCATACAATCTGTAATCTGAACTTGAAAATGGATACAATAGCAAGAAATATGAAAACAATTAATGAACTCTGATTTGAAGCTCATTATTGGAAAGCTTCTTTAGATCTAGAGGAGGAAGTGAATTCATCACTAAAAGCTAATGAATCACATCAATTTTACAGTGCTAACCCTCATAAATTTATTTGTCATAGGCAGCTGTCTCCCTCCTGTAACTAACATTGTATGTCACTTTGTCAACTCAACAATGCAACTGATTTATGTACATGCATCATTCACATAGTAAATAAGAACCCCTACCTTTAATTTAAGTAGCTGCTACTTTTAGTTTAAGAAGTTACAATCTTTAGTTTAAGGAGCTACTACTTTTAATTTAGAAATAAAGTTTCTGGAAAATTATAACTGTATTCACAATACCTAATCTCAGACATTGATGATCCCATACTGAATATAAATTGTTTTAACAATTTAATATTATAGCTAAAATACTATTTTTGTACTTATTTATACCAGAAAAACAACAACTGAAGTACTGTAAAAACCCATGTAATTTACGCACTTTTATTCGCAAAAACAAAAGCA